>NW_021822962.1:2183021-2288021 GCF_901001165.1 Salmo trutta
TTGGGGTCATTGTCCATTTGGAAGACCCGTTTGTGACCAAGCTTTATCTTCCTGACTGATGTCTTGAGATGTTGCTTCAATATATCCACATAATTTTCCTCCCTCATGATGCCATCTATTTTATGAAGTGCACCAGTCCCTCCTGCAGCAAAGCACCCCCACAACATGATGCTGCCACCCCCGTGCTTCACGGTTGGGATGGTGTTCTTCAGCTTGCAAGCCTCCCCTTTTTCCTCCAAACATAACGATGGTCATTATGGCCAAACAGTTCTATTTTTGTTTCATCAGACCAGAGGACATTTCTCCAAAAAGTACAATCTTTGTCCCCATGTGCAGTTGCAAACCGTAGTCAGGCTTTTTTATGGCGGTTTTGGAGCAGTGGCTTCTTCCTTGCTGAGCGGCCTTTCAGGTTATGTCGATATACGACTCGTTTTACTGTGGATATAGCTACTTTTGTACCTGTTTCCTCCAGCATCTTCACAAGGTCCTTTGCTGTTGTTCTGGGATTGATTTGCACTTTTCGCACCAACGTACGTTCATCTCTAGGAGACAGAACACGTCTCATTCCTGAGCGGTATGACGGCTGTGTGGTCCCATGGTGTTTATACTTGCGTACTATTGTTTGTACAGATGAACGTGGTACCTTTAGGCGTTTCGAAATTGCTCCCAAGGATGAACCAGACTTGTGGAGGTCCACAATTTGTTTTCTGAGGTCTTGGCTGATTTCTTTTGATTTTCCCATGACGTCAAGCAAAGAGTTTGAAGGTAGGCCTTGAAATACATCCACAGGTACACCTCCAATTGACTCAAGTGATGTCATTTAGCCTATCAGAAGCTTCTAAAGACATGACATCATTTTCTGGAATTTTCCAAGCTGTTTGTATGTACAGTCAACTTAGTGCATGTCAACTTCCGACTTCAACTGTATGTCTATAGGGTATATACACTGCTCAAAAAAATAAAGGGAACACTTAAACAACACAATGTAACTCCAAGTCAATCACACTTATGTGAAATCAAACTGTCCACTTTGGAAGCAACACTGATTGACAGTAAATTTCACATGCTGTTGTGCAAATGGAATAGACAACAGGTGGAAATTATAGGCAATTAGCAAGACACCCCCAATAAAGGAGTGGTTCTGCAGGTGGGGACCACAGACCACTTCTCAGTTCCTATGCTTCCTGGCTGATGTTTTGGTCACTTTTGAATGCTGGCGGTGCTTTCACTCTAGTGGTAGCATGAGACGGAGTCTACAACCCACACAAGTGGCTCAGGTAGTGCAGCTCATCCAGGATGGCACATCAATGCGAGCTGTGGCAAGAAGGTTTGCTGTGTCTGTCAGCGTAGTGTCCAGAGCATGGAAGCGCTACCAGGAGACAGGCCAGTACATCAGGAGACGTGGAGGAGGCCGTAGGAGGGCAACAACCCAGCAGCAGGACCGCTACCTCCGCCTTTGTGCAAGGAGGAGCAGGAGGAGCACTGCCAGAGCCCTGCAAAATGACCTCCAGCAGGCCACAAATGTGGTATGAGGGCCCGACGTCCACAGGTGGGGGCTGTGCTTACAGCCCAACACCGTGCAGGACGTTTGGCATTTGCCAGAGAACACCAAGATTGGCAAATTCGCCACTGGCGCCCTGTGCTCTTCACAGATGAAAGCAGGTTCACACTGAGCACATGTGACAGAGTCTGGAGACGCCGTGGAGAACGTTCTGCTGCCTGCAACATCCTCCAGCATGACCGGTTTGGCGGTGGGTCAGTCATGGTGTGGGGTGGCATTTCTTTGGGGGGCCGCACAGCCCTCCATGTGCTCGCCAGAGGTAGCCTGACTGCCATTAGATACCGAGATGAGATCCTCAGACCCCTTGTGAGACCATATGCTGGTGCGGTTGGCCCTGGATTCCTCCTAATGCGAGACAATGCTAGACCTCATGTGGCTGGAGTGTGTCAGCAGTTCCTGCAAGAGGAAGGCATTGATGCTATGGACTGGCCCGCCCGTTCCCCAGACCTGAATCCAATTGAGCACATCTGGGACATCATGTCTCGCTCCATCCACCAACGCCACGTTGCAACCACAGACTGTCCAGGAGTGTGGCGGATGCTTAGTCCAGGTCTGGGAGGAGATCCCTCAGAGAGACCATCCGCCACCTCATCAGGAGCATGCCCAGGCGGTTGTAGGGAGGTCATACAGGCACGTGGAGGCCACACACACTACTGAGCCTCATTTTGACTTGTTTTAAGGACATTACATCAAAGTTGGATCAGCCTGTAGTGTGGTTTCCCACTTTAATTTTGAGTGTGACTCCAAATCCAGACCTCCATGGGTTGATAATTGGATTTCATTGATTATTTTTGTGTGATTTTGTTGTCAGCACATTCAACTATGTAAAGAAAAAGTATTCAATAAGATTATTTCATTCATTCAGATCTAGGATGTGTTATTTTAGTGTTCCCTTTATTTTTTTGAGCAGTATACTTTACTGTGTATAACCCCTCTCCTTGTTGTTCCTATAGTATGTATATCTATTGGGGATATACTTTACTGTGTACTTCTGATTGTCATTGTTTTGTGTAGATGCCACTCCTAACTTCAGAGACCTGCTGGCTGTGGTCCATCTGTCCCACCGTGCTGAGCTCACTGTCCGTCTGGACGTCTGTCGCAAGGTCAGTCCCTACCTACACTAATCTTCTTTCCCTTCCACTATCCTGTTTCCCCTCCTCTAGTCCTCTTTCCCCACCTCTAGTCCTGTTTCCCCTCCTCTAGTCCTCTTTCCCCACCTCTAGTCCTCTTTCCCCACCTCTAGTCCTCTTTCCCCACCTCTAGTCCTCTTTCCCCTCCTCTAGTCCTCTTTCCCCACCTCTAGTCCTCTTTCCCCACCTCTAGTCCTCTTTCCCCTCCTCTTTCCCCTCCTCTAGTCCTCTTTCCCCTCCTCTAGTCCTCTTTCCCCTCCTCTAGTCCTCTTTCCCCTCCTCTAGTCCTCTTTCCCCCCCTACTCTAGTCCTCTGTCCCCCTCCTCTAATCCCCTCCTCTAGTCCTCGTTTCCCCTCCTTTAGTCCTCTTTCCCCTACTCTAGTCCTCTTTCCCCCCCTCTAGTCCCTCCTCGAGGTCCTCTTTCTCCCCTCCTTTAGTCCTCTTTCCCCTCCTTTTAGTCCTCTTTCCCCTACTCTAGGTCCTCTTCCCAACAACTCTAGTCAACTCGTTCCCCGCCTCTATCATCCCCTCCTCTAGGCCTCGTTCCCTCTTTAGTCCTCTTTCCCTACTCTAGTCCTCTTTCCCCACCTCTAGTCCTCTTTCCCCTCCTCTATCCCCTCCTTTAGTCCTCTTTCCCCACCTCTAGTCCTCTTTCCCCTCCTCTAGTCCTCTTTCCCCTCCTCTAGTCTTCTTTCCCCTCCTCTAGTCCTCTTTCCCCTCCTCTAGTCCTCTTTCCCCTCCTTTAGTCCTCTATCCCCTCCTCTAGTCCTCTTTCCCCTCCACTGTCCTCTTTCCCCTCCACTGTATATCTTCACATTCTCTCAGGTCATTACTAAGTATAGTACAATTGAAGATAACGGTATAGACTATTGGGCAGCTACAGGTATAGACTATAGAGCAGCTAAAGGTATAGACTATTGGGCAGCTAAAGGTATAGACTATAGAGCAGCTAAAGGTATAGACTATAGGGCAGCTACAGGTATAGACTATAGGGCAGCTAAAGGTATAGACTATAGAGCAGCTAAAGGTATAGACTATTGGGCAGCTAAAGGTATAGACTATAGGGCAGCTAAAGGTATAGACTATAGGGCAGCTACAGGTATAGACTATAGGGCAGCTACAGGTATAGACTATAGAGCAGCTAAAGGTATAGACTATAGGGCAGCTAAAGGTATAGACTATAGAGCAGCTAAAGGTATAGACTATAGGGCAGCTACAGGTATAGACTATAGAGCAGCTAAAGGTATAGACTATAGGGCAGCTACAGGTATAGACTATTGGGCAGCTAAAGGTATAGACTATTGGGCAGCTAAAGGTATAGACTATAGGGCAGCTAAAGGTATAGACTATTGGGCAGCTAAAGGTATAGACTATAGGGCAGCTACAGGTATAGACTATTGGGGCAGCTAAAGGTATTGACATAGGGCCAGCTACAGGTATAGACTATTAGGGCATCTTACAAGGTATAGATATAGGGAAGCTACAGGTCTAGGATATTGGGAAGCTAAAGCTTGATTTTTCACTGTTTTATCTTTCTATCCCCTCTCACTCTCTCTCTTTCCCCCCCCTGCTTCTTCTACCTCCCCTTCTCCCCCATCTCTCTCCATCGATTCTCTCTTCTTCTTCTATCTCTCTCATCTTCCTCCTCCTCTCTTGCCTCTCTCTCTCTCTCTATCTCCCGAAGGTCTCTCTACCGGATCTATGACAATGAGGACTATGTTCGTCAGCTGGCCCGTCAGCCAGGCTGGCAGGATGTGTTAACTAAGCTCTATATGAAGGAGTCCTATGAGTCTCGTGGTCCCTCCCTGGCAGGCTCCAGCACCCACAGCTCCCTGGACCCGTCCTCCTCCCGCCCCCCTCTCAGGTAGGGATGACTTCCATTAGTCGATTGAGGGAATCTGTATCGATTCGAAAAGTTGGGAATCAATAGTAACTTAAGTGATATTTTATATTTCTGGACAATAAACAAGATAGTTTCTGGATTCAGCTCTACCCCTGCTATAGATCAGTTAACATGTGTTCAGCTCTACCCCTGCTATAGATCAGTTAACATGTGTTCAGCTCTTTACCCCTGCTATAGATCAGTTAACATGTGTTCAGCTCTTTACCCCTGCTATAGATCAGTTAACATGTGTTCAGCTGTACCCCTGCTATAGATCAGTTAACATGTGTTCAGCTCTTTACCCCTGCTATAGATCAGTTAACATGTGTTCAGCTCTTTACCCCATGCTATAGATCAGTTAACATGTGTTCAGCTGTACCCTTGCTATAGATCAGTTAACATGTGTTCAGCTCTTTACCCCTGCTATAGATCAGTTAACATGTGTTCAGGTCTTTACCCCTGCTATTGATCAGTTAACATGTGTTCAGCTCTTTACCCCTGCTATAGATCAGTTAACATGTGTTCAGCTCTTTACCCCTGCCATAGATCAGTTAACATGTGTCCAGCTCTTTACCCCTGCTATAGATCAGTTAACATGTGTTCAGCTCTACCCCTGCTATAGATCAGTTAACATGTGTTCAGCTCTACCCCTGCTATAGATCAGTTAACATGTGTTCAGCTCTTTACCCCTGCTATAGATCAGTTAACATGTGTTCAGCTCTACCCCTGCTATAGATCAGTTAACATGTGTTCAGCTCTTTACCCCTGCTATAGATCAGTTAACATGTGTTCAGCTCTTTACCCCTGCTATAGATCAGTTAACATGTGTTCAGCTCTTTACCCCATGCTATAGATCAGTTAACATGTGTTCAGCTCTTTACCCCGGCTATAGATCAGTTAACATGTGTTCAGCTCTTTACCCCTGCTATAGATCAGTTAGCATGTGTTCAGCTCTTTACCCCTGCTATAGATCAGTTAACATGTGTTCAGCTCTACCCCTGCTATAGATCAGTTAACATGTGTTCAGCTCTACCCCTGCTATAGATCAGTTAACATGTTTTCAGCTCTACCCCTGCTATAGATCAGTTAACATGTGTTCAGCTCTTTACCCCTGCTATAGATCAGTTAACATGTGTTCAGCTCTACCCCTGCTATAGATCAGTTAACATGTGTTCAGCTCTTTACCCCTGCTATAGATCAGTTAACGTGTTCAGCTCTTTACCCCTGCTATAGATCAGTTAACATGTGTTCAGCTCTTTACCCCTGCTATAGATCAGTTAACATGTGTTCAGCTCTACCCCTGCTATAGATCAGTTAACATGTGTTCAGCTCTTTACCCCTGCTATAGATCAGTTAACATGTGTTCAGCTCTTTACCTCTGCTATAGATCAGTTAACATGTGTTCAGCTCTACCCCTGCTATAGATCAGTTAACATGTGTTCAGCTCTTTACCCCTGCTATAGATCAGTTAACATGTGTTCAGCTCTACCCCTGCTATAGATCAGTTAACATGTGTTCAGCTCTTTACCCCTGCTATAGATCAGTTAACATGTGTTCAGCTCTTTACCCCTGCTATAGATCAGTTAACATGTGTCCGCTGTACCCCTGCTATAGATCAGTTAACATGTGTTCAGCTCTACCCCCTGCTATAGATCAGTTAACATGTGTTCAGCTCTACCCTGCTTATAGATCAGTTAACATGGTTCAGCTCTTTACCCCTGCTATAGAATCAGTTAACATGTGTTCAGCTCTTTACCCTGCTATAGATCATTTAACATGTGTTCGCTCTTTAACCCCTGCTATAGATCAGTTAACATGTGTTCAGCTCTTTACGCCTGCTATAGACCAGTCAACATGTGTTCAGCTCTACCCCTGCTATAGATCAGTTAACATGTGTTCAGCTCTTTACCCCTGCTATAGATCAGTTACATGTGTTCAGCTCTACCCCTGCCTATAGATCATGTAACATGTGTTCAGCTCTTTACCCCTGCTATAGATCAGTAACATGTGTTCAGCTCATTTACCCCTGCTATAGATCAGTTAACATGTGTTCAGCCTCTTTACCCCTGCTATAGATCAGTTAACATGTGGTCAGCTCTTTACCCCTGCTATAGATCAGTTAACATGTGTTCAGCTCTTTACCCCTGCTATAGATCAGTTAAACATGTGTTCAGCTCTTTACCCCTGCTATAGATCAGTTAACATGTGTTCAGCTCTACCCCTGCTATAGATCAGTTAACATGTGTTCAGCTCTTTACCCCTGCTATAGATCAGTTAACATGTGTTCAGCTCTTTACGCCTGCTATAGATCAGTTAACACAACTCTTACTAAATGTTGAACTGTTCCCCTCTCAGGAGAGATCACAGCATGGTCATAGAGGACTCTCAGGACGCTCACACAGACGTCTTCCTCCCCTTACACCTCGCGGGACGAGGAAGAGGAGGAGGAGGGAGATGGCGAGGGCCTGGGAGGGAGGAATATCTCAGAGGGTTTCTCCGACCTCTCTCGGTCTTCCCCTAAACAGCAGTGGAGGCACTTTGAAGGACTTTGCCGACTCTCTCCAATTTAAGTCGTTGACTCGGTAGAGCAGGGGAGCCGCTCGTCCTCCCTGTCCAACACCGTGGACATCCCCTCCACCCGGCCCCAAGAGGAGGCTCTCTACCACCCTCTGTCCCCCTTCGGCACCTCGCCCTTTGAGCTGGAGCTGGGGGGTATGAGGGGTGAGACGGGGACATGGAACCAGAACCCTGTGGGGGGTAGTCAGGCAGGCACCCCCTCGCCCCTGGAGCACAGCCGGTCGTTCCCCTCTCTGAGACCCAGGAAGAGCTCCAGTCTGTCCAACGTGCTGGACGACTCCAACTATGGAACTGACCCCCGGGCAGCTGACACCATCTCCAACACCTCCAACCCACAGGTACTGCTGCCCTAACCTTAACCTTAACCACAGGTACTGCTGCCCTAACCTTAACCACAGGTACTGTTGTCCTAACCTTAACCTTAACCACAGGTACTGCTGCCCTAACCTTAACCTTAACCACAGGTACTGCTGCCCTAACCTTAACCACAGGTACTGTTGTCCTAACCTTAACCTTAACCACAGGTACTGTTGTCCTAACCTTAACCTTAACCCTAACCACAGGTACTGCTGCCCTAACCTTAACCTTAACCACAGGTACTGCTGCCCTAACCTTAACCACAGGTACTGCTGCCCTAACCTTAACCTTAACCACAGGTACTGCTGCCCTAACCTTAACCACAGGTACTGTTGTCCTAACCTTAACCTTAACCACAGGTACTGCTGCCCTAACCTTAACCTTAACCACAGGTACTGTTGTCCTAACCTTAACCTTAACCACAGGTACTGTTGTCCTAACCTTAACCTTAACCACAGGTACTGTTGTCCTAACCTTAACCTTAACCACAGGTACTGCTGCCCTAACCTTAACCTTAACCACAGGTACTGCTGCCCTAACCTTAACCACAGGTACTGTTGTCCTAACCTTAACCTTAACCACAGGTACTGCTGCCCTAACCTTAACCTTAACCACAGGTACTGTTGTCCTAACCTTAACCTTAACCACAGGTACTGTTGTCCTAACCTTAACCTTAACCACAGGTACTGCTGCCCTAACCTTAACCTTAACCACAGGTACTGCTGCCCTAACCTTAACCACAGGTACTGTTGTCCTAACCTTAACCTTAACCACAGGTACTGCTGCCCTAACCTTAACCTTAACCACAGGTACTGCTGCCCTAACCTTAACCACAGGTACTGTTGTCCTAACCTTAACCTTAACCACAGGTACTGTTGTCCTAACCTTAACCTTAACCCTAACCACAGGTACTGCTGCCCTAACCTTAACCTTAACCACAGGTACTGTTGTCCTAACCTTAACCTTAACCACAGGTACTGTTGTCTTAACCTTAACCTTAACCACAGGTACTGCTGCCCTAACCTTAACCTTAACCACATGTACTGTTGTCCTAACCTTAACCTTAACCACAGGTACTGTTGTCCTAACCTTAACCTTAACCACAGGTACTGTTGTCCTAACCTTAACCTTAACCACAGGTACTGCTGCCCTAACCTTAACCTTAACCACAGGTACTGTTGTCCTAACCTTAACCTTAACCTTAACCACAGGTACTGCTGCCCTAACCTTAACCTTAACCACAGGTACTGTTGTCCTAACCTTAACCTTAACCACAGGTACTGTTGTCCTAACCTTAACCTTAACCACAGGTACTGTTGTCCTAACCTTAACCTTAACCACAGGTACTGTTGTCCTAACCTTAACCTTAACCACAGGTACTGCTGCCCTAACCTTAACCTTAACCACAGGTACTGTTGTCCTAACCTTAACCTTAACCACAGGTACTGCTGCCCTAACCTTAACCTTAACCACAGGTAATGTTGTCCTAACCTTAACCTTAACCACAGGTACTGCTGCCCTAACCTTAACCTTAACCACAGGTACTGTTGTCCTAACCTTAACCTTAACCCTAACCACAGGTACTGCTGCCCTAACCTTAACCTTAACCACAGGTACTGTTGTCCTAACCTTAACCTTAACCCTAACCACAGGTACTGCTGCCTTAACCATAACCACAGGTACTGTTGTCCTAACCTTAACCTTAACCCTAACCACAGGTACTGTTGACCTAACCTTAACCACTGGTACTGTTGTCCTAACCTTAACCTTAACCACTGGTACTGTTGTCCTAACCTTAACCTTAACCTTAACCACAGGTACTGTTGTCCTAACCTTAACCTTAACCCTAACCACAGGTACTGTTGTCCTAACCTTAACCCTAACCACAGGTACTGTTGTCCTAACCTTAACCTTAACCACAGGTACTGTTGTCCTAACCTTAACCTTAACCCTAACCACTGGTACTGAGCATTCCTAGGAGGTATGTTGTGTGGTGTTTGAATAAACTGGACCACATGTGTTGAACATGAAGTCCAGTGTCTTGTGTAATGTCCCATATCCATAATGTTAACGGATTTCTCCTGAAATATGTCAGTCAGAAAATCACAAGTATTAGCATCCCGTAAGCATGTTTCAGAGTCCTCAGCCGCAGAGCCGTGATAGTCTGGTAGACTCCCTGACCCCCATCTGTGGGGGTCGCACAGCCTGACCTCATACCTCAAAAACATTCCCATCCAACATGGTTCAGTACATGACTCCTATTCAACCAATGTGGCTCAGTGTACATGACTCCTATTCAACCAACATGGCTCAGTGTACATGACTCCTATTCAACCGACGTGGCTCAGTGTACATGACTCCTATACAACCAACGTGGATCAGTGTACATGACTCCTATACAACCAACGTGGCTCAGTGTACATGACTCCTATTCAACCAACGTGGCTCAGTGTACATGACTCCTATACAACCAACGTGGCTCAGTGTACATGACTCCTATTCAACCAACGTGGCTCAGTGTACATGACTCCTATACAACCAACATGGCTCAGTGTACATGACTCCTATACAACCAACGTGGCTCAGTGTACATGACTCCTATTCAACCAACGTGGCTCAGTGTACATGACTCCAATTCAACCAATGTGGCTCAGTGTACATGACTCCTATACAACCAACATGGCTCAGTGTACATGACTCCTATTCAACCAACGTGGCTCAGTGTACATGACTCCTATTCAACCAACGTGGCTCAGTGTACATGACTCCTATACAACCAACGTGGCTCAGTGTACATGACTCCTATTCAACCAACGTGGCTCAGTGTACATGACTCCTATTCAACTGAATGTGATGAGGGATAGAGTCGTGCTGAGAATTATGAAACTATGAAAACCAACGGTTCAATATCCTAGAATACGGCTGTGCAGATGCCGATGCGGTTTAGTCCATCTCCGACACAGTGTACTGTATCAAAACAAATGTATTTATATAGCCCTTCTTACATCAGCTGATATCTCAAAGTGCTGTACAGAAACCCAGCCTAAAACCCCAAAACAGCAAGCAATGCAGGTGTAGAAGCCACGGTGGCTAGGGAAAAACTCCCTAGAAAGGCCAGAACCTAGGAAGAAACCTAGAGAGGAACCAGGCAATGAGGGGTGGCCAGTCCTCTTCTGGCTGTGCCGGGTGGAGATTATAACAGAACATGGCCAAGATGTTCAAATGTTCATAAATGACCAGCAGGGTCAAATAATAATAATCATAGTAGTTGTCGAGGGTGCAACAGGTCAGCACCTCTACCGCTCCTGTTGTCTCTAGAGAGTTGAAAACAGCAGGTCTGGGACAGGTAGCACGTCCGGTGAACAGGTCAGGGTTCCATAGCCGCAGGCAGAACAGTTGAAACTGGAACAGCAGCACGGCCAGGTGGCCAGGGGACAGCAAGGAGTCATCATGCCAGGTAGTCCTGAGGCATGGTCCTAGGGTCCTCCAAGAGAGAGAAAGAGAGAATTAGAGAGAGCATACTTAAATTCACACAGGACACCGGATAAAACAGGAGAAATACTCCAGATATAACAGACTGACCCTAGCCCCCTGACATAAACTACTGCAGCATAAATACAGGAGGCTGAGACAGGAGGGGTCAGGAGACACTGTGGCCCCATCCGATGATACCCCTGGACAGGGCCAAACTGGCAGGATATAACCTGTATCTGTGTGTCTAACTGTGATTATGGTGTGTGTGTGTGTGTGTGTGTGTGTGGTCCCTTTCAGCAGACGCCAGAGGAGGAGCTGTGTAACCTGCTGACTAACATCGTGTTCTCTGTGCTGTGGTGCGGCAGCGGGTCGGAGGGGGGGGAGGACGCCGTGTGGAGGGAGAGGGGACAGGTCTTCTCTGTCCTCACCAAGCTGGGCTCCTCCTGCCAACTGGTCCGCCCGCCTGACGATATCAAATGCAGGTCAGTCGGTCGACAGCCAGCCAGCCAGCTATTTAGTTAGTTATTCATTCAGTCAGCTATTTAGTTAGTTAGCCAGCCAGCCAGTCAGCTATTTAGTTAGCCAGCCAGCCAGCCAGTCAGCTATTTAGTTAGTTATTCAGTCAGCTATTTAGTTAGTTAGCCAGCCAGCCAGCCAGCTATTTAGTTAGTTAGCCAGCCAGCCAGTCAGCTATTTAGTTAGTTAGCCAGCCAGCCAGTCAGCTATTTAGTTAGTTATTCAGTCAGCTATTTAGTTAGTTAGCCAGCCAGCCAGCCAGCCAGTCAGCTATTTAGTTAGCCAGCCAGCCAGCCAGTCAGCTATTTAGTTAGTTATTCAGTCAGCTATTTAGTTAGTTAGCCAGCCAGCCAGCCAGCTATTTAGTTAGTTAGCCAGCCAGCCAGCTATTTAGTTAGTTATTCAGTCAGCTATTTAGTTAGTTAGCCAGCCAGCCAGTCAGCTATTTAGTTAGTTATTCAGTCAGCTACTTAGTTAGTTATTCAGTCAGCTACTTAGTTAGCTATTCAGTCAGCTACTTAGTTAGCTATTCAGTCAGCTATTTAGTTAGCTATTCAGTCAGCTATTTAGTTAGTTATTCAGTCAGCTATTTAGTTAGTTATTCAGTCAGCTATTTAGTTAGTTATTCAGTCAGCTATTTAGTTAGTTATTCAGTCAGCTATTTAGTTAGTTATTCAGTCAGCTATTTAGTTAGTTATTCAGTCAGCTACTTAGTTAGTTATTCAGTCAGCTATTTAGTTAGTTATTCAGTCAGATATTTAGTTAGTTATTCAGTCAGATATTTAGTTAGTTATTCAGTCAGCTATTTAGTTAGTTATTCAGTCAGCTATTTAGTTAGTTATTCAGTCAGCTATTTAGTTAGTTATTCAGTCAGATATTTAGTTAGTTATTCAGTCAGCTATTTAGTTAGTTATTCAGTCAGATATTTAGTTAGTTATTCAGTCAGCTATTTAGTTAGTTATTCAGTCAGCTATTTAGTTAGTTATTCAGTCAGCTATTTAGTTAGTTATTCAGTCAGCTACTTAGTTAGTTATTCAGCCAGCCAATCAGTCAGTCAGATACTTAGTTAGTTATTCAGTCAGCTATTTAGTTAGTTAGTCTCATGTCTCATGTCAGTATACAGATTCATTAAGGTGACTTCAAATCAAGTTTTATTTGTCAAATGCTTGGTAAACAACAGGTGTGGACTAACAGTGAAGTGCTTACTGACGAGCCCTTCACAACCATGCAGAGAGAAACATAATAACAATGAGGAACAATAACTAGGTACATACACAGGGTACCAGTACTGAGTCCATGTGCAGGGAGAGGTAAGAGGTAATTAATAACTAGGTACATACACAGGGTACCAGTACTGAGTCCATGTGCAGGGAGAGGTAAGAGGTAATTAATAACTAGGTACATACACAGGGTACCAGTACTGAGTCCATGTGCAGGGAGAGGTAAGAGGTAATTAATAACTAGGTACATACACAGGGTACCAGTACTGAGTCCATGTGCAGGGAGAGGTAAGAGGTAATTAATAACTAGGTACATACACAGGGTACCAGTACTGAGTCCATGTGCAGGGAGAGGTAAGAGGTAATTAATAACTAGGTACATACACAGGGTACCAGTACTGAGTCCATGTGCAGGGAGAGGTAAGAGGTAATTAATAACTAGGTACATACACAGGGTACCAGTACTGAGTCCATGTGCAGGGAGAGGTAAGAGGTAATTAATAACTAGGTACATACACAGGGTACCAGTACTGAGTCCATGTGCAGGGAGAGGTAAGAGGTAATTAATAACTAGGCTACATACACAGGGTACCAGTACTGAGTCCATGTGCAGGGAGAGGTAAGAGGTAATTAATAACTAGGTACATACACAGGGTACCAGTACTGAGTCCATGTGCAGGGAGAGGTAAGAGGTAATTAATAACTAGGTACATACACAGGGTACCAGTACTGAGTCCATGTGCAGGGAGAGGTAAGAGGTAATTAATAACTAGGTACATACACAGGGTACCAGTACTGAGTCCATGTGCAGGGAGAGGTAAGAGGTAATTAATAACTAGGTACATACACAGGGTACCAGTACTGAGTCCATGTGCAGGGAGAGGTAAGAGGTAATTAATAACTAGGTACATACACAGGGTACCAGTACTGAGTCCATGTGCAGGGAGAGGTAAGAGGTAATTAATAACTAGGTACATACACAGGGTACCAGTACTGAGTCCATGTGCAGGGAGAGGTAAGAGGTAATTAATAACTAGGTACATACACAGGGTACCAGTACTGAGTCCATGTGCAGGGAGAGGTAAGAGGTAATTGGTAACTAGGTACATACACAGGGTACCAGTACTGAGTCCATGTGCAGGGAGAGGTAAGAGGTAATTGGTAACTAGGTACATACACAGGGTACCAGTACTGAGTCCATGTGCAGGGAGAGGTAAGAGGTAATTAATAACTAGGCTACATACACAGGGTACCAGTACTGAGTCCATGTGCAGGGAGAGGTAAGAGGTAATTAATAACTAGGTACATACACAGGGTACCAGTACTGAGTCCATGTGCAGGGAGAGGTAAGAGGTAATTAATAACTAGGTACATACACAGGGTACCAGTACTGAGTCCATGTGCAGGGAGAGGTAAGAGGTAATTAATAACTAGGTACATACACAGGGTACCAGTACTGAGTCCATGTGCAGGGAGAGGTAAGAGGTAATTAATAACTAGGTACATACACAGGGTACCAGTACTGAGTCCATGTGCAGGGAGAGGTAAGAGGTAATTAATAACTAGGTACATACACAGGGTACCAGTACTGAGTCCATGTGCAGGGAGAGGTAAGAGGTAATTAATAACTAGGTACATACACAGGGTACCAGTACTGAGTCCATGTGCAGGGAGAGGTAAGAGGTAATTAATAACTAGGTACATACACAGGGTACCAGTACTGAGTCCATGTGCAGGGAGAGGTAAGAGGTAATTGGTAACTAGGTACATACACGGGGTACCAGTGATGTACTGGGCCGTACGCTCTACCCTCTGTAGCGCCTTGCGGTCGAATGCAGCCAGTCAAGATGCTCTCAATGGTGCAGCTGTAGAACTTTGAAGATCTGAGGTCCCATGACACATCTTTACCTCCTCCCGAGGGGGAAGAGGCGTTGTCGTGCCTTCTTCGTGACACATCTTTACCTCCTCCCGAGGGGGAAGAGGCGTTGTCGTGCCTTCTTCATGACACATCTTTACCTCCTCCCGAGGGTGAAGAGGCGTTGTCGTGCCTTCTTCGTGACACATCTTTACCTCCTCCCGAGGGTGAAGAGGCGTTGTCGTGCCTTCTTCGTGACACATCTTTACCTCCTCCCGAGGGTGAAGAGGCGTTGTCGTGCCTTCTTCGTGACACATCTTTACCTCCTCCCGAGGGGGAAGAGGCGTTGTCGTGCCTTCTTCGTGACACATCTTTACCTCCTCCCGAGGGGGAAGAGGCGTTGTCGTGCCTTCTTCATGACACATCTTTACCTCCTCCCGAGGGGGAAGAGGCGTTGTCGTGCCTTCTTCATGACACATCTTTACCTCCTCCCGAGGGGGAAGAGGCGTTGTCGTGCCTTCTTCACGACACATCTTTACCTCCTCCCGAGGGGGAAGAGGCGTTGTCGTGCCTTCTTCACGACACATCTTTACCTCCTCCCGAGGGGGAAGAGGCGTTGTCGTGCCTTCTTCACGACACATCTTTACCTCCTCCCGAGGGGGAAGAGGCGTTGTCGTGCCTTCTTCGTGACACATCTTTACCTCCTCCCGAGGGGGAAGAGGCGTTGTCGTGCCTTCTTCACGACACATCTTTACCTCCTCCCGAGGGGGAAGAGGCGTTGTCGTGCCTTCTTCACGACACATCTTTACCTCCTCCCGAGGGTGAAGAGGCGTTGTCGTGCCTTCTTCACGACACATCTTTACCTCCTCCCGAGGGGGAAGAGGCATTGTCGTGCCTTCTTCATGACTGTGTTGGTGTGTGTGGACCATGTTAATTCCTTAGTGATGTGGACACCAAGGAACCTTGAAGCTCTCGACCCGCTCCACTACAGCCCCGTCGAGGTGAATGGGGGCGTGCTCAGACCTCTGTTTCCTGTAGTCAGTGATCAGGTCCTCTGTCTTGCTGACGTTGAGGGAGATTTTGTTGTCCTGATACCACACTGCCAGGTCACTGACCTCCCTATAGGCCGTCTCATCGTCGTCGGTGATCAGGCCTACAACCGTGGTGTCGTCAGAGAACCTGATGATGGTGTTTGAGTCGTGCGTGGCCACGCAGTCGAGGGTGAACAGGGAGTACAGTCGGGTGTCAGTGTGGCGGATGTGTTGTTGCCTACCCTTACCACCTGGAGGCGGCCCGTCAGGAAGTCCAGGATCCAGTTGCAGAGGGAGGTGTTTAGTCCCAGGGTCCTTAGCTTAGTGATGAGCTTTGAGGACACTATGGTGTTAAACGCTGAGCTGTAGTCAATGAACAGCATTCTCACATAGTTGTTCCTCTTGTCCAGGTGGGAAAGGGCAGTGTGGAGTGCAATAGAGATTGCGTCATCTGTGGATCTGTTGGGGCAGTATGTGAATTGGAGTGGGTCCAGGGATGATGGTGTTAATCTGAACCATGACCAGCCTTTCAAAGTATTTCATGGCTACAGATGTGAGTGCTACGGGGCGATAGTCATTTAGGCAGGTTACCTTGGCGTTCTTGGGCAGAGGGACTATGGTGGTCTGCTGGAAACATGTAGGTATTACAGACTGGATCAGGGAGAGGTTGAACATGTCAGTGAAGACACTTGCCAGTTGGTCAGTGCATGCTCTGAGTGTGCGTCCTGGTAATCCGTCTGAACCCGCGGCCTTGTGAATGTTTACCTGTTTAAGGGTCTTATTCACATCAACCACAGAAAGACTTGAGGAAAGTGAAAAAAGCCTAACTTAACTTTTTTGCAGTTCTGTTTTGGTTGAGCAAAATGTAGCTCTAAATGTTGACTGGCTATTCTCCCTCCCTCCTCTCCACCCCTCCTCTCTGCTGTGTTTCTGTCTCTCAGTCTGTTAGAGATGATGCTGGAGTCTTCTCTGTCAGACCTGAGGGACTCTCAGGGTGTCTCTCTACCATACTTCCCCAGTCTGCTGCGCCTCCTCAGGCTGCTCCAGGACTTCCTCTTCTCAGAGGGAACAGACAACCAGGCTCTGTGGAGCGAGAAGGTACAGTACTGCACCATGGTCCACACGTTGTCTGCATCTCAAATATATATTTCTATGTAGTGCACTACTTTTGACCAGGACCCATAGGGCTCCCATAGGGCTCTGGTCAAAAGTAGTGCACTATATAGGGAGTAGGGTGCAATTTGGGATGCATGCAATATCAGCCATGCTCAATTATTTGTGAGTGTAAAATCTGTGATCTGATGGTATCATTTTGCATAGAGTTGACCTTTCTACCAAACAGCTGAGAGAGAGACTGTGGATGTGTGTCGAGTACTTGCCACTGAGATGAGAGTTTGTCGGTACAAACTGTCCACTATATAAACCATATGTTGAGGATGTCTAAACTTGATTGCAGGAAATTATTACTCACCTCTTAGATGTAAAGCCCCCTGTGTAGGGGACCTGCATGGTTCTGGTACCAGTCCCAACCTACATTTTCACTTAGAAATCCATCTGTGGACCTCGTAGATGGAAATGGCTTGCGTGACGTGACGTAGGATGTGAAATCTGAAACCACTTGAAGCTGGGATGTCCGTCCTACCGTTTTAATTCGCTCTTCCGACTGTCGCTCATCTCCTGGCTGAACCCTACGTCACAGACACTGACAAAGCACATGCTTGCAATCCTTACATTGTAGCTCAACAAGAGAGTGGTTTATTCACTATAGCATATTCAGATCGATTTACAGCCATTCATCTCAAATAATTCATAGATTTGAAACAAAAAACACTTTCTGTTTGTCATAGATGGACAATAATAATATGAGACGAAAGGTGAGTTGCTAAGGAGTTCAGGAAGCCGAGCTAGAGGTCTGTGTGGCTCACAGCGGTGGGGGAGATGTTTTCATCAACAGAGACCTTTAGAAAATATGCACATTTTCTCTGACACTACAAATATGTATTTTACAGTTGTAAGAAAGGTGAAGTCTCATAGTTAGTGGTTTTATAATCTGATGTCGTGTCTTTGGCATCATTAAACTGAAGACATATTTATCAAATAACTCTCTGTAATTATTATTACGCGATTAAACTGATTCATCGTGTAACTGTAATTAACTAGGAAGTCGGGGCACCAAGGAAAATATTCAAATTACAAAGTTATAATTTTCCTAATATAACTTTCAGATATCATAATATCTGATATATGAGTCTTCTGATTAATGATGTATTCTTTACCTCGTCAGTCTCATTCCAAACGTCGTAAATTGTTGGTTATCTGCACGAACCCAGTCTTCACTATGAGTCATCCATACATCAATTGTCTTAAAATCATTTATTTACTAATCTAATTCACAGAAATGCATAACAAACAGATATGGTTACAAGGAAATGATAGGAGAATGTGCCCTAGTGGGTTAAATCGGCATGGTGGCTTGTTACACAAAGAAAGGGGGTTGGGCTTGAATGAAAGAGCGGGAAGACTGAGGAACACAGAAAGCAGCTATGCTATCGTAAATACATTATCGTATGCATTCTAAATTACCGCCCATTTGGAAAAGGAAAATGCAATAAATATTTACTCTGAGCTGCGCTTCGGTAGGTTGGTCGTAGATGCTGGCCGTGTTGGCCAACAGAGATCTTCCTGTCCTCGGAAGAATGTCACTGGTGGTAAAATGGATACGTCATCCGTCCTTTCCTAGCCCACGTCTACAGCGGCCGCTGCTAACTCAACGGCTAGGAAGTATCACTTCTGTAGTGAATAAGGGTTCAAAGTTCATACCATTCGCAACCAAAGCTCATGCTGAGGTTGGCTTAGTTCTGTACTTGACATGTGAGTCCTTTTAACGCAGAGGCTGCAGACCTCACGTACCCGGAACAGCCTGGTTACATTTTGTCACTGACTTATATAGTGGCGAGGGGAGAAGGGTGTGTTTCATCGTTTATAACCCCTGTCTCTTCACAGGGGCGGGCCACTGATTGGTCAGGGCTCTTTCCTTATGAAAACCCAATTCTCTCATTTGGAAGCTAAAGTTACATTTAATCTCCTAACAAACAGTTTCAATATCAAACATTTAAATTGCACAACAATTCCATGTGAGTCTGATAACTAGAATGTGTAGACTTTCCCAGGTACAGTTTATGTCGTCCTGTCATCAGTCATAATGTCTCAGATGACAACCGAACTGACATCCATACTCATTAAGTACCTGGTATATTTCCAACTGGTTCTATTACCGAAATATGGTTCCTTTCCCCCCACTTGTTTGATGTTCCCAGACTCTCTATGTTTAACAAAGGCTATTCAACAGTCCTTCAGTAGGGTCAGAAAGAGAGGGGAAGGGATAAAGGTATTTATGGGGGGGTCATAAACCTTACCCACAGGCCAACGTCATGACACTGATTATACTATATTTAGAAAGCATAGAAGTCATTTCAAGCCTTATTCATACAGTTTTGTTGAATAGGGAATACATCATAAAATATTTCATATTTTCATATTTGTATCATATTTGTACTGTGTATTTGAGCTTGTGTCCTCAAAAGTGACTACATCTCAGCAATGTATAACAATTTTTTTACCAGAAAGGTTAGATTGACCCTTTCTTGGAGTATGCATCATTACTAGTTATTGTTTATGGTCATCATGATAAATAATACATATTCGGGGATTAGGTAGATTACATTTTAGATTACATGTAGTTACATGTATTAATGGCACAGCTACTTCCTGTTATTGTGACGGTATGTGTGTTTAATGTCAGTGGACACGTCTTGGCTTTAGCTTGGTTACTGTTTTGAATAGTAGTTCTATATCATTTAACTGTGTGGTAACCGGTCTTGAGAATTGACTCATTGTTATGTTGTATTCAGGTATTTGCACTCTTGCCTACATAATGGCCCCTTGTGGGAATTGAATTGAATGAAAATGTGTTGTGGACTGTTAACAGGTGTGTTGTCGTTGTAGATCTTTGAGGGGGTGGTGAACCTCCTGGACAGACTACAGGCATGGCACAGCACCCCTGGTACCCCTGGAGCTCTGGAGCTCAGAGAGATGGCTCAGATCGGCCTGCGCATCATCACCGGCTACGTCCAGCAACAGGACTCACAGGTCAGTCACCTATGTTACGCTACGCCCACCTCCCTCTAGCCAAACTAGACTGGCTCCAACTCTGGCTTGCATGCCAAATGGCTCCCTATTCACTATATAGTGTACTACTTTTGACCAGAGCCCATAGGCTGGGATAGGGGTGGATAGGGTGCTATTTGGGAAACAACTTCTTTCTCCAAATGACATCCATTGACGGCATTAGTCAACGCGTGGGTTTGAAAGTTTAAACTCCAAATGTCGTGGGACCAATCCCAACGCTCTGTCTGTCAGTACACATTTACTATCAAATAAAGGTTAGACCTTTTGAGGGGAAAGTGTGTTTAGAATACCAGTCCTTCTATGGTTATCTATCAGTGCACAGAGAACATAGCTAGCATTCCTCCTGAGGAGTGTTGTGTAGGACGGGGCAGCTCTTCTCTGAGTTATAACTACTGTTGGGATGCATCCCAAATGGTACCCTGTTCCCTACATAGTGCATAACTTTCTGGTCAGAAGTAGTGCACTATGTAGGGAATGGGGTGCTATTTTTGGCACTCCTGTAGGAGTGTGGGATCAAGTGGTCATAAATAAATGGTCCAAAGATTTCCTTTAAGCGTTGGGATTTGTTTATTATTTTTTTAAGGAGCAAAGCTTTTTCCATCCACTTGAATTGTTGTTGTGTGTTTTGTTAGTATTAGTACCCCACTTAATAAATCAGCTGAGTATTAATAATATCAGGTTTGTATACTGATGAAACATTTACCTGGACTTCTGTTAATTCTAACACCTGTGAGAATACTTTTGAAGTGGAGACTAATTTGCTTTTTGACCAAAGAATCTCTGTGTCTCTCTCTCTCTGTGTCTCTCTCTCTGTGTCTCTCTCTCTGTGTCTCTCTGTGTCTCTGTCTCGCGGTGTCTCTCTCTCTCTGTGTCTGTCTCTCTGTCTCTGTCTCTCTGTGTCTCTGTCTCTCTGTCTCTCTCTCTGTGTCTCTCTCTCTTTGTCTCTCTGTCTCTCTCTCGCTCTGTCTCTCTGTGTCTCTCTCTCTTTGTGTCTCTCTCTCTGTGTCTCTCTCTCTCTCTCTCTGTCTCTCTGTGTGTGTCTCTCTCTCTGTGTCTCTCTCTGTGTCTCTGTCTCTCTGTGTGTCTCTGTCTCTCTCTGTCTCTCTCTCTCTGTGTGTCTCTGTCTCTCTCTCTCTGCCTCTCTCTCTCTGTCTCTCTCTCTCTCTCTCTCTGCCTCTCTCTCTGTGTGTCTCTCTCTCTCTCTGTGTGTCTCTCTCTCTCTCTGTGTCTCTCTGTGTCTCTCTCTCTGTCTCTCTCTCTATGTCTCTGTCTCTCTGTGTGTCTCTGTCTCTCTCTGTCTCTCTCTCTCTCTGTGTCTCTGTCTCTCTCTCTCTGCCTCTCTCTCTGTCTCTCTCTCTCTCTCTGCCTCTCTCTCTGTGTGTCTCTCTCTCTGTGTGTCTCTGTCTCTCTGTGTGTCTCTCTCTCTGCCTCTCTCTCTCTCTCTCTCTGTCTCTCTCTCTCTCTCTCTCTCTCTCTCTGTGTCTCTCTCTCTCTCTGTCTCTCTCTCTCTCTCTCTCTCTCTGTGTCTCTCTCTCTCTCTCTCTCTGTGTATCTCTCTCCCTTCCCTCTCTCCCCAGGTGTCTGTAATGGCCTGCGTTAAACTCCACAGCCTCCTGCAGACAGTTCTCTCTCTGGGCTGGGACGAGGTGTGCTTCCTGCTGGGGCGACTAGGTGCCCCCCTGTGGCCAGGCGGGGTAATGGAGGTACATTTATGTTGGACATTTCTGTCATTTTAGCAGACGCACTTATCCAGAGTGACTTAGTCAGTGCATTCAACTAAGGTAGGTAAGACAACCCCATAACATAGTCATTGCAATTAAAACTTTCCTCAATAAAGCAGCTATTTCTAAATTGGTGCTAGTGTGAGACCTTTATTGTGAGAACATATTGGAATTTTGGACTTAATGGAACTTTTATTTTGACATCCGTTATTCTGGTGTTTCCATTCTTATCACCGGCTTTACACTAGTAAATAAAGACAAGTACGACTGTTAGTGTGAGAAAGACAAGTACAACAGTAAGGTGGTTTTTTTAGGCCGACCCCAACGGAGGACACACGGAGACCTTTTCCCAGCTGGTGCCCATCGTGCGTACCCTCCTGGACCAACACGCTGACCCCGTGACCCTGCACGGCCTGCTGCCCAGCCTGCCAGTCACCAACGGCAGCCCCACCTTCGCCCAGGACCTCCAGAGCTACAGCCACACAGTGGAGTGGCTGGACTTCTACCAACGCCACGTCAGTACTACTCAACCTTTATTTATCTATCTTCTTGTTTATATAATCTGTATCCCAAATGGCTTCCTATATAGTGCACTACATTTGACCAGGGCCTTACAGACGGGTTGGCCAACGGGTGTGCAACTAGGGGGCAAAACAGACGGGTTGGCCAACGGGTGTGCAACTAGGGGGCAAAACAGACGGGTTGGCCAACGGGTGCGCAACTAGGGGGCAAAACAGACGGGTTGGCCAACGGGTGTGCAACTAGGGGGCAAAACAGACGGGTTGGCCAACGGGTGTGCAACTAGGGGGCAAAACAGACGGGTTGGCCAACGGGTGTGCAACTAGGGGGCAAAACAGACGGGTTGGCCAACGGGTGTGCAACTAGGGGGCAAAACAGACGGGTTGGCCAACGGGTGTGCAACTAGGGGGCAAAACAGACGGGTTGACTTAGATTGTTGACAACATGTAAACTAGATTTCATCTCAGTGTTTGTTGGAACTGAATATATGAGCATAAGGAGCTCTTTTTGTTTCTAGAATCCATCGTTGCAGTTGTAGGTTCGCTAGCTAGGGAATTTCAGCTATATTAGCATAGACATGACAACAGTCAAACACCTCAAAACAAAACATGGTATGAAGAACAACCTAAAACCAGCTGAAACGAGCCACCTATGATTCCCCACATGGCAGCTTCGTATAAAAAAAGAAGGGTTTTATTTCACCTTTATTTAACCAGGTAGGCAAGTTGAGAACAAGTTCTCATTTACAACTGCGACCTGGCCAAGATAAAGCAAAGCAGTGCGACACAAACAACAACACAGAGTTACACATGGAGTAAAACAAACATACAGTCAAGTATGTTGGACAGCTCATTTTAGCTGGACAGCTCATTTTCCTCAGTAGTCCCTTGGTAGTTCCTGGACAGCTCATTTTCCTCAGTAGTCCCTTGGTAGTTCCTGGACAGGCTAAAAACATTAGCTTGTACACTTCTCTTCTTTAGTTCAGAAACTAAACTGAGTCCGTAGGTTCTACTACTAAATGCGGTGTTGCCGTTTGTCTCTTCTCAGGCTAGTATTTGTAGACAGGCTGATGTAACATCCTCCTTTCTGCCTCAGAGTGAAAACTAAACCAGGGACAGATAATGTGTCTGTTCAGTGTTCTCTGGTCCTCCTCTCTCATTATTTACCTCATAGTCTACACACTGGAGGTACGTGGATGGAAGGCCAGGATCTCTCCCAGTTTAGAAAAGCTTTCCTTGTATTTACTGTGTGAATGTGATGGAAGAGAAGTCACCTAGCAGACCAAGAGGTTTGAGGATATGAAGCCAAACAGACGTCTACCCACTTGGTTCAGCTGAGGATTTATTATAGATGTGTGTGACAGTGTATAATCACAAATCTGTTTTGTTTAGATATCTTGTAAATAGAAAATGTCTTAGATCTGGCAGTAGAGCCCAGTCTGATTCAGAGGGGTTGGGTTAAATGCTGAAGACACATTTCAGTTGAAGGCATTCAGTTGTACAACTGACTAGGTATCCCTCTTTCCCAGTCTTTGAGCAACAGTTTGTCTGTGTGTCTGTGCGTGTGTGCCTGTTTATCAGCTTATGTCCATTACCTTTAGGGCCTTTGCCAATGTGATATGTAGTATATAACATTACAGTATATAATGTATAGGTAGTATATAACATTACTGTATATAATGTATAGGTAGTATATAACATTACAGTATATAATGTATAGGTAATATATAACATTACTGTATATGTAGTATATAACATTACAGTATATAATGTATAGGTAATATATAACATTCCTGTATATAATGTATAGGTAATATATAACATTACTGTATATAATGTATAGGTAGTATATAACATTACTGTATATGTAGTATATAACATTACAGTATATAATGTATAGGTAGTATATAACATTACTGTATATAATGTATAGGTAATATATAACATTACTGTATATAATGTATAGGTAATATATAACATTACTGTATATAATGTATAGGTAGTATATAACATTACTGTATATAATGTATAGGTAATATATAACATTACTGTATATAATGTATAGGTAATATATAACATTACTGTATATAATGAATAGGTAGTATATAACATTACTGTATATAATGAATAGGTAGTATATAACATTACTGTATATAATGAATAGGTAGTATATAACATTACTGTATATAATGTATAGGTAGTATATAACATTACTGTATATAATGTATAGGTAGTATATAACATTACTGTATAGGTAGTATATAACATTACAGTATATAATGTATAGGTAGTATATAACATTACTGTATATGTAGTATATAACATTACAGTATATAATGTATAGGTAGTATATAACATTACTGTATATAATGAATAGGTAATATATAACATTACTGTATAGGTAGTATATAACATTACTGTATAGGTAGTATATAACATTACTGTATATAATGTATAGGTAGTATATAACATTACTGTATATAATGTAAAGGTAGTATATAACATTACTGTATAGGTAGTATATAACATTACTGTATATGTAGTATATAACATTACTGTATATAATGTATAGGTAGTATATAACATTACTGTATATAATGTATAGGTAGTATATAACATTACTGTATATGTAGTATATAACATTACAGTATATAATGTATAGGTAGTATATAACATTACTGTATATAATGTATAGGTAATATATAACATTCCTGTATATAATGTATAGGTAATATATAACATTACAGTATATAATGTATAGGTAGTATATAACATTACTGTATATGTAGTATATAACATTACAGTATATAATGTATAGGTAATATATAACATTACTGTATATAATGTATAGGTAGTATATAACATTACTGTATATAATGTATAGGTAGTATATAACATTACTGTATATAATGTATAGGTAATATATAACATTACTGTATATAATGAATAGGTAATATATAACATTACAGTATATAATGTATAGGTAGTATTTAACATTACTGTATATAATGAATAGGTAGTATATAACATTACTGTATATAATGTATAGGTAGTATATAACATTACTGTATATAATGTATAGGTAGTATATAACATTACTGTATAGGTAGTATATAACATTACAGTATATAATGTATAGGTAGTTAAAATATAATGTATAGGTAGTATATAACATTACTGTATATGTAGTATATAACATTACAGTATATAATGTATAGGTAGTATATAACATTACTGTATATAATGAATAGGTAATATATAACATTACTGTATAGGTAGTATATAACATTACTGTATAGGTAGTATATAACATTACTGTATATAATGTATAGGTAGTATATAACATTACTGTATATAATGTAAAGGTAGTATATAACATTACTGTATAGGTAGTATATAACATTACTGTATATGTAGTATATAACATTACTGTATATAATGTATAGGTAGTATATAACATTACTGTATATAATGTATAGGTAGTATATAACATTACTGTATATGTAGTATATAACATTACAGTATATAATGTATAGGTAGTATATAACATTACTGTATATAATGTATAGGTAATATATAACATTCCTGTATATAATGTATAGGTAATATATAACATTACAGTATATAATGTATAGGTAGTATATAACATTACTGTATATGTAGTATATAACATTACAGTATATAATGTATAGGTAATATATAACATTACTGTATATAATGTATAGGTAGTATATAACATTACTGTATATAATGTATAGGTAGTATATAACATTACTGTATATAATGTATAGGTAATATATAACATTACTGTATATAATGAATAGGTAATATATAACATTACAGTATATAATGTATAGGTAGTATATAACATTACTGTATATAATGAATAGGTAATATATAACATTACTGTATATAATGTATAGGTAATATATAACATTTCTGTATATAATGTATAGGTAATATATAACATTACTGTATATAATGTGTGTATGTAACATTACAGTATATAATGTGTGTATGTAATGTGTAGGTAGTGTATAACATTACAGTATATAATGTGTGTATGTAATGTGTAGGTAGTGTGTAACATTACAGTATATAATGTGTCTAGGTAGTGTGTAACATTACAGTATATAATGTGTGTATGTAATGTGTAGGTAGTGTGTAACATTACAGTATATAATGTATGTATGTAATGTGTAGGTAGTGTATAACATTACAGTATATAATGTGTGTATGTAATGTGTAGGTAGTGTGTAACATTACAGTATATAATGTGTGTATGTAATGTGTAGGTACTGTGTAACATTACAGTATATAATGTGTGTATGTAATGTGTAGGTACTGTGTAACATTACAGTATATAATGTGTGTATGTAATGTGTAGGTACTGTGTAACATTACAGTATATAATGTGTGTATGTAATGTGTAGGTACTGTGTAACATTACAGTATATAATGTGTCTAGGTACTGTATAACATTACAGTATATAATGTGTATGTAATGTGTAGGTAGTGTGTAACATTACAGTATATAATGTGTGTATGTAATGTGTAGTAGGTACTGTATAACATTGCAGTATATAATGTGTATGTAATGTGTAGGTGCAGCCCACCATGGAGCAGTATGAACTGGATCAGTTTGGGAAGAGTCATGACCTCATGTCTAACTTCTGGAACTCATGCTTTGATGACCTGATGAGCACTGCCATACGGCGGGACAAAGAGAGGACCTACAGCAAAGACAAGTTCCAGGTAAACTATGCTAGTAGCAGGCCTGGTACTCCTATGAGGTCATAGTACAGCCCACTGTCCTCCATTATGAAATAACCTCCATTATGACATTAATATCAAGTCAATATTATGTGTCTTGAAAGTTGTTTTTGTTCAGCTTCTAGTTGTGCTGTTGTCATTATATTGTGGTGATCTGGAGTATTCTGAAGCAGTGGATTATCAACCCAGTAGAACTTGGTTTGTGCTTGTATTGCTGATTGGTCAGTAATCTACAGGTATTTCTGTGTGTGTTCGTGCGTGCGCATGGGGTCTGTGTGTGCTCTTACAGGAGGTGATAGTGGACCCGTACCTGAGGCGGGTACGCAGTGAAAACAGCCGTTACCACAGTGGTCAGAAACAGAGCTCCGGCCAGCAGGGAGTTGTGTGGCGCCACTGGAAGTCCCTCCGCAGGCTGCTCACCAGCGAGAGAGGGGCCTGGGCACACAGGTCAGACTCTATTGTATCTACAGTTGAAGTCAGAAGTTTACATACACTTAGGTTGGAGTCATTAAAACTACTTTTTCAACCACTCCACACATTTCTTGTTAACAAACTATAGTTTTGGCAAGTCGGTTAGGAAGTCTAGTTTGTGCATGACACAAGTCATTTTTCCAACAATTGTTTACAGACAGATTATTTCACTTATAATTCACTGTATCACAATTCCAGTGGGTCAGAAGTTTACATTAACTAAGTTGACTGTGCCTTTAAACAGCTTGAAAATTCCAGAAAATGATGTCATGGCTTTAGAAGCTTCTGATAGGCTAATTGACATAATTTTAGTCAATTGGAGGTGTACCTGTAGATGTATTTCAAGGCCTACCTTCAAACTCAGTGCCTCTTTGCTTGACATCATGGGAAAATCAAAAGAAATCAGCCAAACAAGTCTGGTTCATCCTTGGGAGTAATTTCCAAACGCCTGAAGGTACCACGTCCATCTGTACAAATAATAGTACGCAAGTATAAACACCATGGGACCACGCAGCCGTCATACCGCTCAGGAAGGAGACGCGTTCTGTCTCCTAGAGATGAACGTACTTTGGTGCGAAAAGTGCAAATGAATCCCAGAACAACAGCAAAGGACCTTGTGAAGATACTGGAGGAAACAGGTACAAAAGTACCTATATCCACAGTAAAACGAGTCCTATATCGACATAACCTGAAAAGCCACTCAGCAAGGAAGATGCCACTGCTCCAAAACCGCCATAAAAAAGCCAGACTATGGTTTGCAACTGCACATGGGGGCAAAGATCATACTTTTTGGAGAAATGTCCTTTAGTCTGATGAAACAGAAATAGAACTGTTTGGCCATATTGACCATCGTTATATTTGGAGGAAAAAGGGGGAAGCTTGCAAGCCGAAGAACACCATCCCAATCGTGAAGCACGGGGGAGGCAGCATCATGTTGTGGGGGTGCTTTGCTGCAGGAGGGACTGGTGCACTTCACAAAATAGATGGCATCATGGAGAAGTAAAATTATGTGGATATATTGAAGCAACATCTCAAGACATCAGTCAGGAAGTTAAAGCTTGGTCGCAAATGGGACTTCCAAATGGACAATGACCCCAAGCATACTTCCAAATTGGTGTCAAAATGGCTTAAGGACAACAAAGTCAAGGTCTTGGAGTGGCCATCACAAAGCCCTGACCTCAATCCTATAGAAAATTTGTGGGCAGAACTGAATAAGCGTGTGCGAGCAAGAAGACCTACAAACCTGACTCAGTTACACCAGCTCTGTCAGGAGGAATGGGCCAAAATTCACCCAACTTATTGTGGGAAGCTTGTGGAAGGCTACCCAAAACGTTTGATCCAAGTTAAACAATTTAAATGCAATGCTACCAAATACTACTTGAGTGTATGTAAACTTCTGACCAACTGGGAATGTGATGAAAGAAATAAAAGCTGAAATAAATAATTCTCTCTACTATTATTCTGACATTTCACATTCTTAAAATAAAGTGGTGATCCTAACTGACCTAAGACAGGGAATTTTTACTAGGATTAAATGTCAGGAATTGTGAAAAACTGAGGTTAAATGTATTTGGCTAAGGTGTATGTAAACTTCCGACTTCAACTGTATATCTATATTTGCGTCCCAAATGGCACCCTATTCCCTAGGTAGTGCACTACTTTTGACTAAGGTCCATAGGGCTCTGGTCAGACCCTAAATGTAGTCCAGACCGTATCTTTATGTGTCTGTATATTTATCTGTATGGTTTAAGCTCCAGGTTGTAGTTGCCGTAAGGTATATATCTAGGCTCTGGTTACCTTCCCCATGTCCTAACATTAAAGGAGTAGTTCATTATTTTACAACATGACGTTAGCTGGTTCCTCACCCTGAAAATAAGTAGTCTATGGGCCAGGAGAAATTGGAATCCATGGTGCAGTTATCTTTAATCAACCATTTTCAAACTTCAGCTAACTTTAGCCACCGCTAGCTACAAATCAATGGATGTGATGAGGGGATGTTTAGAAACAAATACTGTCCAAGTCACCTGACATCAACTCCATATTTGGTTTGATGTTACTTTAAGATGATTTGGCCATATAAAAAATAAACATTCTCATCCCCCATCACTTCCATTGATTTTTAGCTAGCGTTTGCTAAAGTTAGCTTAAGTTTGTAATGGCTGTTTCTCCTGGCTCATAGGCTACTTTCAAGGTGAGGAACCATCTAACATCATGTTGTAAAATAGTGAACAACTCCTTTAACCATTAGGGGTTAAAGTGCAAAACTGACCCTAGATCAACATATAATGGGAGCTTTGCCCTGCACCAGATGGACTCAACCACTAATGTCATATATTGTAAGCTTTGTTGTGGTGCTTTGTGCCTGACTGGAATCTACTGTGATTTCTACCTCAGAGTCCCACTAGAGGTGAAATGGAAGTTGTCCAGTGCAGAGACGTATTCTAAGATGCGTCTGAAACTAGTGCCTAACTACCAGTACGACACTCACCAGGAAGCCAGCGCCTTCAGAGACAATATGGGTATGCTTTATGAGATGACAAATATACATCGCATGTTAGGACTTTAGGTGCTTGCCATGTTATGATGTCGTAGCCATGTCTACAAGATTTCAGTGAATTGCTTTTGTTGAGCAGAAGCAATTTTCCAATCTAAATTGGTAGGTGATCTGTTTTCGTGTGCAGGTTAGTTCAGGGCACTGCTGTGTTTTGAAGATGTGTTTTAAAAATCTGTGTTCAGGTAACATTGGATTAGAAGACCTTTATTTTCCTAAGTTTGGGGAATTCGTTTGGCATTAAGCTTCAAAACATCAGATAAAACAGAAATATCATTCTGAATCTCTGCTCAGGTAATATAGGTCTGTGAGAGTGTGTTCAGGTAATATAGTTCTGTGAGAGTGTGTTCAGGTAATATAGGTCTGTGAGAGTGTGTTCAGGTAATATAGGTCTGTGAGAGTGTGTTCAGGTAATATAGGTCTGTGAGAGTGTGTTCAGGTAATATAGGTCTGTGAGAGTGTGTTCAGGTTCAGTAGAATGTATTGTCTGTCTGCATCTCTCCACAACAGGAGCTGATAGTCCTCGCAGCTCAGAACCCCTCCCATTGGCTGTTGCCAAGGAGGCCAAAGTGAGTGACATGGAGGATGACCAGTTAGGAGAAGAGGACATTGTCTTTCTGGACAATAAGTGAGTGACTTGATCTCCACCCCCCTACCCACTCCACATATCAACCTCAGCACCAGTGACCTGATTGAACTAGTAAAATAATCAGCAAGCTGTTGGTTAGTTGAATCAGAAATGCTAGTGGGGGAATATTCATCTGATACATGTCTTTTCTCTGTCGGTTCCTCAGGGTGGAGGGGGAGGACGACAGTCAGAAGGAGAAGCTGGTTCTGTCGGAGGACTGTGAGCTCATCACCATCGTGGCGGTGGTTCCGGGTCGGCTGGAGGTCACCACACATCACCTGTACTTCTACGACGCCAGCAGCGAGAAGGAGGAGACGGAAGAGGGTGAGGACATAAAGACGTCTGGCAGTGAACACTATGGGGCAGTTTCCCGGACACAGATTAAATCTAGTCTGAGACTGTAAAGCTATATCAATGGAGATTCTCCACTCAGCAGGCTTCTTAGTCCAGGACCAGGCTTCATCTGTCCACAGGATCTGTCTTTGTGTATGCATCATTCCCCAGTTACAGTAAAGAACAGTCACCGCTGACATCATGATACATCTGTCCACAGGATCTGTCTTTGTGTATGCATCATTCCCCAGTTACAGTAAAGAACAGTCACCGCTGACATCATGATACATCTGTCCACAGGATCTGTCTTTGTGTATGCATCATTCCCCAGTTACAGTAAAGAACAGTCGCTGCTGACATCATGACACAACTGAATCTGAAAGAGTTGATGTTGACAAACTTCTATCTATCCAGGAATTGGTTTTGATTTCAAGCGGCCCCTGTCTCAGCTGAGAGAGGTGCACCTGAGACGCTACAACCTGCGTCGCTCTGCTGTGGAGCTGTTCTTCATCGACCAGTCACACTACTTCATCAACTTCAAGAAGAAGGTGTGTCTCTAGTCTAACTGCTAGATTCAAGGGCCTGAGGTCTTACTACAGTGAAGGTTAATGAGGGGAAGATGGCTCCCAGTAATGGCCGGAATGGAGTCAATGTATTGGTATCAAACACAAGGAAACCATGTCTTTGATGTGGCTGATACCATTCCGTTTCCAGCCGAGCTCATCCTCCGATTTAATGTGGCACCAGCCACCACTGTCTTTGTACCAGTGTTGAGCCCAATACCTGTAAAAGATGTGGAATTGTATCATTATTTGACACCAATGATAATGTGAAGTGATTTGAAAAGGACCAGTGTAAGAGACATGTATAACCTGACCCCGACCTCCCTCCCCAGGTGAGGAACATGGTGTACTCTAGGATCCTGGGGCTGCGGCCCCCCAACCTCTTCTATTTCGGCTCCCGCTCTCCTCAGGAGCTCCTCAAGGCTTCTGGACTCACACAGGTACCGCTGATAACTCTGTCTGCATCACAAATGGCTCCCTATTCCCTATGTAGGGCCCATAGGGCTCTGGCCAAAAGCAGTACACTATGTAGGGAATAGGGTGCAGTTTGGGATGTAACCTGTGTGTTATAACTATTGATTCAGTAAGGACCTACTACCTCAGCCTACTACCTCAGCCTACTACCTCAGCTTACTACCTCAGCCTACTACCTCAGCCTACTACCTCAGCCTACTACCTCAGCTTACTACCTCAGCCTACTACCTCAGCCTACTACCTTAGCCTACTACCTCAGCTTACTACCTCAGCCTACTACATCAGCCTACTACCTCAGCCTACTACCTCAGCCTACTACCTCAGCTTACTACCTCAGCCTACTACCTTAGCCTACTACCTCAGCCTACTACCTCAGCCTACTACCTCAGCTTACTACCTCAGCCTACTACCTCAGTAACATCTTAATGATGTCTCAGATGATGATGATGTCAGACATGTCAACTAAACTAAGAGGAAGCTGCTGTTTGTGTTTTGTCATTAGAGATGGGTATGCAGAGAGGAAGCTAACTGTTTGTGTTTTGTCATTAGAGATGGGTATGCAGAGAGGAAGCTAACTGTTTGTGTTTTGTCATTAGAGATGGGTATGCAGAGAGGAAGCTAACTGTTTGTGTTTGTCATTAGAGATGGGTATGCAGAGAGGAAGCTAACTGTTTGTGTTTTGTCATTAGAGATGGGTATGCAGAGAGGAAGCTAACTGTTTGTGTTTTGTCATTAGAGATGGGTATGCAGAGAGGAAGCTAACTGTTTGTGTTTTGTCATTAGAGATGGGTATGCAGAGAGATTTCCAACTTTGAATATCTGATGCAACTGAACACCATCTCTGGACGTACCTACAACGACCTGTCTCAGTACCCTGTGGTAAGTCCCTGTCCCGGAAACCAGGGAGGGAGGGAGGAATGAAATGAATGAACAGAAGAATCAACAAACGAATGAATCATTGATTCTATGAATGAATGAATGAACAGAAGAATCAACAAACGAATGAACTATTGATTCTATGAATGAACAGAAGAATAAACAACAAATGAATCATTGATTCTATGAATGAATGAATGAACAGAAGAATAAACAACAAATGAATCATTGATTCTATGAATGAATGAATGAACAGAAGAATAAGCAAACGAATGAATCATTGATTCTATGAATGAATGAATGAACAGAAGAATCAACAAACGAATGAACCATTGATTCTATGAATGAATGCAGGAACAAATGAGCGAACAGCATTCATGCTGTAGTCCAGTCTAATCTAATGGTGTCCCTGGGTTGGGTTGGGTTGTGTCCAGTTCCCATGGGTGCTGAGTGACTACACCTCTCCAGATCTGGACCTGGAGAACCCAGCCGTATTCAGAGACCTGTCCAAACCCATCGGAGTAGTCAACCCCCGCCACGCACAGAACGTCAGGGAGAAGTGAGTACTGCAGTAACCTCGCACAGAGAACTCCAGGTCTGTGTCCCAAATGGCATCCTGTTTCCTATGTACACTATGTCACTATTTATAACCAGGGAATAGGTGGCTCTGGTCAAAAGTAGTGCACTATGTAGGGAAGATGATGCCATTTGGGACGTAGATCAGATCATCTCCAGTTCTGTTAAAACACCAAGCTTATCCTAGTACATGTGTTGTGTTATCATAATTGAGTCTGTTTTATTATGACCAGTATTATACACAGCCTACATGCTCCACAAATACACTGTGTTACTGCCTGTGTTTCATGTTGAATTCATTGTTCCTGTTAATGCAGGGTACCATTTTAATCATTTTGTGTTGTCTGATCAGGTATGAGAGCTTTGAGGACTCAACGGGCACGATAGACAAGTTCCACTATGGAACACACTACTCTAACGCTGCAGGAGTCATGCACTACATGATCCGTATGGAGCCCTTCACCACCCTCCACATCCAGCTGCAGGACGGCAGGTACAGTAACCCTTCACCACCCTCCACATCCAGCTGCAGGACGGCAGGTACAGTAACCCTTCACCACCCTCCACATCCAGCTGCAGGTACAGTAACCCTTCACCACCCTCCACATCCAGCTGCAGGACGGCAGGTACAGTAACCCTTCACCACCCTCCACATCCAGCTGCAGGTACAGTAACCCTTCACCACCCTCCTCATCCAGCTGCAGGACGGCAGGTACAGTAACCCTTCACCATCCTCCACATCCAGCTGCAGAGCGGCAGGTACAGTAACCCTTCACCACCCTCCACATCCAGCTGCAGGTACAGTAACCCTTCACCACCCTCCACATCCAGCTGCAGGACGGCAGGTACAGTAACCCTTCACCACCCTCCACATCCAGCTGCAGGTACAGTAACCCTTCACCACCCTCCACATCCAGCTGCAGGACGGCAGGTACAGTAACCCTTCACCACCCTCCACATCCAGCTGCAGGTACAGTAACCCTTCACCACCCTCCTCATCCAGCTGCAGGACGGCAGGTACAGTAACCCTTCACCATCCTCCACATCCAGCTGCAGAGCGGCAGGTACAGTAACCCTTCACCACCCTCCACATCCAGCTGCAGGTACAGTAACCCTTCACCACCCTCCACATCCAGCTGCAGGACGGCAGGTACAGTAACCCTTCACCACCCTCCACATTCAGCTGCAGGTACAGTAACCCTTCACCACCCTCCTCATCCAGCTGCAGGTACAGTAACCCTTCACCACCCTCCTCATCCAGCTACAGGTACAGTAACCCTTCACCACCCTCCACATCCAGCTGCAGGTACAGTAACCCTTCACCACCCTCCTCATCCAGCTGCAGGACGGCAGGTACAGTAACCCTTCACCACCCTCCACATCCAGCTGCAGGTACAGTAACCCTTCACCACCCTCCACATCCAGCTGCAGGACGGCAGGTACAGTAACCCTTCACCACCCTCCACATCCAGCTGCAGGTACAGTAACCCTTCACCACCCTCCTCTTCCAGCTGCAGGACGGCAGGTACAGTAACCCTTCACCACCCTCCACATCCAGCTGCAGAGCGGCAGGTACAGTAACCCTTCACCACCCTCCACATCCAGCTGCAGGTACAGTAACCCTTCACCACCCTCCACATCCAGCTGCAGGACGGCAGGTACAGTAACCCTTCACTACCCTCCACATCCAGCGGCAGGTACAGTAACCCTTCACCACCCTCCACATCCAGCTGCAGGCACAGTAACCCTTCACCACCCTCCACATCCAGCTGCAGGACGGCGGGTACAGTAACCCTTCACCACCCTCCACATCCAGCTGCAGGACGGCAGGTACAGTAACCCTTCACCACCCTCCACATCCAGCTGCAGGACGGCAGGTACAGTAACCCTTCACCACCCTCTACATCCAGCTGCAGGTACAGTAACCCTTCACCACCCTCCACATCCAGCTGCAGGACGGCAGGTACAGTAACCCTTCACCACCCTCCACATCCAGCTGCAGGACGGCAGGTACAGTAACCCTTCACCACCCTCTACATCCAGCTGCAGGTACAGTAACCCTTCACCACCCTCCACATCCAGCTGCAGGACGGCAGGTACAGTAACCCTTCACCACCCTCCTCATCCAGCTGCAGGTACAGTAACCCTTCACCACCCTCCTCATCCAGCTACAGGTACAGTAACCCTTCACCACCCTCCTCATCCAGCTACAGGTACAGTAACCCTTCACCACCCTCCTCATCCAGCTGCAGGTACAGTAACCCTTCACCACCCTCCATATCCAGCTGCAGGACGGCAGGTACAGTAACCCTTCACCATCCTCCACATCCAGCTGCAGGTACAGTAACCCTTCACCACCCTCCACATCCAGCTGCAGGTACAGTAACCCTTCACCACCCTCCTCATCCAGCTACTGGTACAGTAACCCTTCACCACCCTCCTCATCCAGCTGCAGGTACAGTAACCCTTCACTACCCTCCACATCCAGCTGCAGAGCGGCAGGTACAGCAGGGGTGTGTGTGTGGGTGTATATCGGGTTGTTTGAAGACACACGTGTGTATCAGGGTGTTTGGAGCTGTGGAAGGGAGTGTGGTGGTGTTTGTAGTTGTATGGGGGTGTAACGTGTTAACCTAACATTTCAAAGTGTGTGTGTGTCTGTTACATTTGAACAGTGTGGTTCCTGGCCGTGTGTGTTGCAGGTTTGACTGTGCAGACCGTCAGTTCCACTCTGTAGCCGCAGCCTGGCAGGCTCGCATGGAGAGTCCCGCAGACGTCAAAGAGCTCATCCCTGAGTTCTTCTACTTTCCAGAGTTCCTGCAGAACATCAACGGTGAGTAGCACTAAGGCTGTGTTCCCTTCACATGAGGACGACTAAGGCTGTGTTCTCTTCACATGAGGACGACTAAGGCTGTGTTCCCTTCACATGAGGATGACGAAGGCTGTGTTCCCTTCACATGAGGATGACGAAGGCTGTGTTCCCTTCACATGAGGATGACGAAGGCTGTGTTCCCTTCACATGAGGAAGACTAAGGCTGTGTTCCCTTCACATGAGGACGACTAAGGCTGTGTTCTCTTCACATGAGGACGACTAAGGCTGTGTTCCCTTCACATGAGGATGACGAAGGCTGTGTTCCCTTCACATGAGGATGACGAAGGCTGTGTTCCCTTCACATGAGGAAGACTAAGGCTGTGTTCCCTTCACATGAGGATGACGAAGGCTGTGTTCTCTTCACATGAGGACGACTAAGGCTGCTGTGTTAACGAACTCACTCTGGAGTGTCAAAGTGCGCTCTGGGAACTGTCAAACCAGAGTGCTCTATAATCTGAGTAGATTTCCAGGGTGTATTTATGAAAGCATCCTAAGTGGAATGCAACCATGTTATGTTAATTCATATTCACAAGTCATTCCTTACACAGTATATCAACAACAGAAATATGGCCTATCATAGTGTTTCATAGAGCCTCATACCCTACCAAATGTTGGATAGTCTGTTTATGTAGCTGAGGAAGGATTGACTGTCTCTGTGTGTGTTTACTGCAGGGTTTGACCTGGGCAGTCTGCAGATGACCCAGAACAATGTGACTGATGTTCTGTTACCACAATGGGCCTTGTCTAGAGAAGACTTCATCAGGAAACACAGGAAAGCTCTGGTGAGGCCTTCCGCCTTGAAAAATAATCTATGGGAAACGCTGGTGCAACCCCCACAGCCATGCTACACTCTGATTGGACACATTTTAACCAAGTAATCAAATACATTTCCTTTTACAAATGCATTTGTCCCTCAATATGGTGTAGGAGTGTGAGCACGTTTCCTCTCACCTCCATGAGTGGATTGACCTGATCTTTGGCTGCAAGCAGAGAGGGGAGGAGGCGGTGGAGGCCCTCAATGTCTTCTACTACTGCACCTATGAAGGTAAGGAGAGTCCCGAATGACACCCTATTCTCTATATAGGTCACTAATATTGACCAAAGCCCTATGGCTCCTAGTCTAAAGTAGTGCACTATATAGGGAAAAGGGTACAATTTGAGACTTCTCCCAATGTGATATGAGGAATAGGAGTGGGTGAGAGAGCTCTTCCCTCCATCCTCACTCAGACACCAGACAACATTTCCATATCAGAGTTGCACAATAGACTTCTACTCTGTTCTGTTCTGTTCTGGTCTGTTCTATTCTGGTCTGTTCTATTCTGTTGTGTTCTGTTCTATTCTGGTCTGTTCTATTCTGGTCTGTTCTATTCTGGTCTGTTCTATTCTGGTCTGTTCTATTCTGTTCTATTCTGGTCTGTTCTATTCTGGTCTGTTCTATTCTGTTCTATTCTGGTCTGTTCTATTCTGTTCTATTCTGGTCTGTTCTATTCTGGTCTGTTCTATTCTGTTCTATTCTGGTCTGTTCTATTCTGGTCTATTCTGGTCTGTTCTGTTCTATTCTGGTCTGTTCTATTCTGGTCTGTTCTGTTCTATTCTGGTCTGTTCTATTCTGTTGTGTTCTATTCTGGTCTGTTCTATTCTGTTGTGTTCTATTCTGGTCTGTTCTGTTCTATTCTGGTCTGTTCTATTTATTATATTCTGTTATTTTGTGTAGGTGCGGTGGATCTGGACGCCATAGCCAATGAGACGGAGCGCAAGGCCCTGGAGGGCATCATCAGTAACTTTGGACAGACGCCCTGTCAACTACTCAAAGTGTGTGTGTGTGTGTGTGTGTGTGTGTGTGTGTTTGACTGAAGGACACTGTTGATCAGTCTGTGAATCTGACTGTCTGTAGCTCCCTGTCTGGGTGTCTGTCTGGAGCTCCCTGTCTGGGTGTCTGTCTGTAGCTCCCTGTCTGGGTGTCTGTCTGTAGCTCCCTGTCTGGGTGTCTGTCTGTAGCTCCCTGTCTGGGTGTCTGTCTGTAGCTCCCTGTCTGGGTGTCTGTCTGTAGCTCCCTGTCTGGGTGTCTGTCTGTAGCTAGCTGTCTGGGTGTCTGTCTGTAGCTAGCTGTCTGGGTGTCTGTCTGTAGCTAGCTGTCTGTTTGTAGCTAGCTGTCTGTGTGTCTGTCTGTAGCTAGCTGTCTGGGTGTCTGTCTGTAGCTAGCTGTCTGGGTGTCTGTCTGTAGCTAGCTGTCTGGGTGTCTGTCTGTAGCTAGCTGTCTGGGTGTCTGTCTGTAGCTCCCTGTCTGGGTGTCTGTCTGTAGCTCCCTGTCTGGGTGTCTGTCTGTAGCTAGCTGTCTGGGTGTCTGTCTGTAGCTACCTGTCTGGGTGTCTGTCTGTAGCTCCCTGTCTGGGTGTCTGTAGCTCCCTGTCTGGGTGTCTGTAGCTCTCTGTCTGGGTGTCTGTAGCTCCCTGTCTGGGTGTCTGTAGCTCCCTGTCTGGGTGTCTGTCTGTAGCTACCTGTTTGGGTGTCTGTAGCTCCCTGTCTGGGTGTCTGTAGCTACCTGTTTGGGTGTCTGTAGCTCCCTGTCTGGGTGTCTGTAGCTCCCTGTCTGGGTGTCTGTAGCTCCCTGTCTGGGTGTCTGTAGCTCCCTGTCTGGGTGTCTGTCTGTAGCTACCTGTTTGGGTGTCTGTAGCTCCCTGTCTGGGTGTCTGTCTGTAGCTCCCTGTCTGGGTGTCTGTCTGTAGCTCCCTGTCTGGGTGTCTGTCTGTAGCCCCCTGTCTGGGTGTCTGTAGCTCTCTGTCTGGGTGTCTGTAGCTCCCTGTCTGGGTGTCTGTCTGGAGCTCCCTGTCTGGGTGTCTGTCTGTAGCTCCCTGTCTGGGTGTCTGTCTGTAGCTCCCTGTCTGGGTGTCTGTAGCCCCCTGTCTGGGTGTCTGTAGCTCCCTGTCTGGGTGTCTGTCTGTAGCTCCCTGTCTGGGTGTCTGTCTGTAGCTAGCTGTCTGGGTGTCTGTAGCTCCCTGTCTGGGTGTCTGTAGCTACCTGTCTGGGTGTCTGTAGCTACCTGTCTGGGTGTCTGTCTGTAGCTAGCTGTCTGGGTGTCTGTCTGTAGCTTGCTGTCTGGGTGTCTGTCTGTAGCTAGCTGTCTGGGTGTCTGTCTGTAGCTAGCTGTCTGGGTGTCTGTCTGGAGCTAGCTGTCTGGGTGTCTGTCTGTAGCTCCCTGTCTAGGTGTCTGTAGCTCCCTGTCTGGGTGTCTGTAGCTCCCTGTCTGGGTGTCTGTAGCTCCCTGTCTGGGTGTCTGTAGCTACCTGTTTGGGTGTCTGTAGCTACCTGTTTGGGTGTCTGTAGCTCCCTGTCTGGGTGTCTGTCTGTAGCTCCCTGTCTGGGTGTCTGTCTGTAGCTCCCTGTCTGGGTGTCTGTCTGTAGCTCCCTGTCTGGGTGTCTGTCTGTAGCTCCCTGTCTGGGTGTCTGTCTGTAGCTCCCTGTCTGGGTGTCTGTCTGTAGCTCCCTGTCTGGGTGTCTGTAGCTCCCTGTCTGGGTGTCTGTCTGTAGCTCCCTGTCTGGGTGTCTGTAGCTCCCTGTCTGGGTGTCTGTCTGTAGCTCCCTGTCTGGGTGTCTGTCTGTAGCTCCCTGTCTGGGTGTCTGTCTGTAGCTCCCTGTCTGGGTGTCTGTCTGTAGCTCCCTGGGTGTCTGTCTGTAGCTCCCTGTCTGGGTGTCTGTCTGTAGCTCCCTGTCTGGGTGTCTGTCTGTAGCTCCCTGTCTGGGTGTCTGTCTGTAGTTCCCTGTCTGGGTGTCTGTCTGTAGCTCCCTGTCTGGGTGTCTGTCTGTAGCTCCCTGTTTGGGTGTCTTTAGCTCACTGTCTGGGTGTCTGTAGGTCACTGTCTGGGTGTCTGTAGCTCACTGTCTGGGTGTCTGTAGCTCCCTGTCTGGGTGTCTGTAGCACACTGTCTGGGTGTCTGTAGCTCACTGTCTGGGTGTCTGTAGCTCCCTGTCTGGGTGTCTGTAGCTCCCTGTCTAGGTGTCTGTAGCTCACTGTCTGGGTGTCTGTAGCTCACTGTCTGGGTGTCTGTAGCTCCCTGTCTGGGTGTCTGTAGCTACCTGTCTGGGTGTCTGTAGCTCCCTGTCTGGGTGTCTGTCTGTAGCACCCTGTCTGGGTGTCTGTCTGTAGCTCCCTGTTTAGGTGTCTGTAGCTCCCTGTCTAGGTGTCTGTAGCTCCCTGTCTGGGTGTCTGTAACTCCCTGTCTGGGTGTCTGTAGCTCCCTGTCTGGGTGTCTGTAGCTCCCTGTCTGGGTGTCTGTAGCTCACTGTCTGGGTGTCTGTAGCTCCCTGTCTGGGTGTCTGTCTGTAGCTCCCTGTCTGGGTGTCTGTCTGTAACTCCCTGTCTGGGTGTCTGTCTGTAACCCCCTGTCTGGGTGTCTGTCTGTAACTCCCTGTCTGGGTGTCTGTAGCTCCCTGTCTGGGTGTCTGTCTGTAGCTCCCTGTCTGGGTGTCTGTCTGTAACTCCCTGTCTGGGTGTCTGTCTGTAACTCCCTGTCTGGGTGTCTGTCTGTAACTCCCTGTCTGGGTGTCTGTCTGTAACTCCCTGTCTGGGTGTCTGTAGCTCCCTGTCTGGGTGTCTGTAGCTCCCTGTCTGGGTGTCTGTAGCCCCCTGTCTGGGTGTCTGTAACTCCCTGTCTGGGTGTCTGTAGCTCCCTGTCTGGGTGTCTGTAGCTCCCTGTCTGGGTGTCTGTAGCTCCCTGTCTGGGTGTCTGTAGCTCCCTGTCTGGGTGTCTGTAGCTCCCTGTCTGGGTGTCTGTCTGTAGCTCACTGTCTGGGTGTCTGTAGCTCCCTGTCTGGGTGTCTGTAACTCCCTGTCTGGGTGTCTGTAACTCCCTGTCTGGGTGTCTGTAGCTCCCTGTCTGGGTGTCTGTAACTCCCTGTCTGGGTGTCTGTAGCTCCCTGTCTGGGTGTCTGTAGCTACCTGTCTGGGTCTCTGTAGCTCCCTGTCTGGGTGTCTGTAGCTCCCTGTCTGGGTGTCTGTAGCTCCCTGTCTGGGTGTCTGTAGCTCCCTGTCTGGGTGTCTGTAGCTCCCTGTCTGGGTGTCTGTAACTCCCTGTCTGGGTGTCTGTAGCTCCCTGTCTGGGTGTCTGTAGCTCCCTGTCTGGGTGTCTGTCTGTAGCTCCCTGTCTGGGTGTCTGTAGCTCCCTGTCTGGGTGTCTGTAGCTCCCTGTCTGGGTGTCTGTAGCTCCCTGTCTGGGTGTCTGTAGCTCCCTGTCTGGGTGTCTGTAGCTCCCTGTCTGGGTGTCTGTAGCTCCCTGTCTGGGTGTCTGTAGCTCCCTGTCTGGGTGTCTGTAGCTCCCTGTCTGGGTGTCTGTAGCTCCCTGTCTGGGTGTCTGTAGCTCCCTGTCTGGGTGTCTGTAACTCCCTGTCTGGGTGTCTGTAACGCCCTGTCTGGGTGTCTGTAGCTCCCTGTCTGGGTGCTGTAGCTTCCTGTCTGGGTGTCTGTAGCTCCCTGTCTGGTGTCTGTAGCTCCCTGTCTGGGTGTCTGTAGCTCCCTGTCTGGGTGTCTGTAGCTCCCTGTCTGGGTGTCTGTAGCTCCCTGTCTGGGTGTCTGTAGCTCCCTGTCTGGGTGTCTGTAGCTCCCTGTCTGGGTGTCTGTAGCTCCCTGTCTGGGTGTCTGTAGCTCCCTGTCTGGTGTCTGTAGCTCCCTGTCTGGGTGTCTGTAGCTCCCTGTCTGGGTGTCTGTAGCTCCTGTCTGGGTGTCTGTAGCTCCCTGTCGGGGTGTCTGTAGCTCCCTGTCTGGGTGTCTGTAGCTCCCTGTCTGGGTGTCTGTAGCTCCCTGTCTGGGTGTCTGTAGCTCCCTGTCTGGGTGTTCTGTAGCTCCCCTGTCTGGGTGTCTGTAGCTCCCTGTCTGGGTGTCTGTAGCTCCCTGTCTGGGTGTCTGTAGCTCCCTGTCTGGGTGTCTGTAGCTCCCTGTCTGGGTGTCTGTAGCTCCCTGTCTGGGTGTCTGTAGCTCCCTGTCTGGGTGTCTGTAGCTCCCTGTCTGGGTGTCTGTAGCTCCCTGTCTGGGTGTCTGTAGCTTCCCTGTCTGGGTGTCTGTAGCTCCCTGTCTGGGTGTCTGTAGCTCCCTGTCTGGGTGTCTGTAGCTCCCTGTCTGGGTGTCTGTAGCTCCCTGTCTGGGTGTCTGGAGCTCCCTGTCTGGGTGTCTGTAGCTCCCTGTCTGGGTGTCTGTAGCTCCCCTGTCTGGGTGTCTGTAGCTCCCTGTCTGGGTGTCTGTAGCTCCCTGTCTGGGTGTCTGTAGCTCCCTGTCTGGGTGTCTGTCTGTAGCTCACTGTCTGGGTGTCTGTAGCTCCCTGTCTGGGTGTCTGTAACTCCCTGTCTGGGTGTCTGTAGCTCCCTGTCTGGGTGTCTGTAGCTCCCTGTCTGGGTGTCTGTAGCTCCCTGTCTGGGTGTCTGTAGCTCCTGTCTGGGTGTCTGTAGCTCCCTGTCTGGGTGTCTGTAGCTCCCTGTCTGGGTGTCTGTAGCTCCCTGTCTGGGTGTCTGTAGCTCCCTGTCTGGGTGTCTGTAGCTCCCTGTCTGGGTGTCTGTAGCTCCCTGTCTGGGTGTCTGTAACTCCCTGTCTGGGTGTCTGTCTGTAGCTCCCTGTCTGGGTGTCTGTAGCTCCCTGTCTGGGTGTCTGTAGCTCCCTGTCTGGGTGTCTGTAACTCCCTGTCTGGGTGTCTGTAGCTCCCTGTCTGGGTGTCTGTAGCTCCCTGTCTGGGTGTCTGTAGCTCCCTGTCTGGGTGTCTGTAGCTCCCTGTCTGGGTGTCTGTAGCTCCCTGTCTGGGTGTCTGTAACTCCCTGTCTGGGTGTCTGTAGCTCCCTGTCTGGGTGTCTGTAGCTCCCTGTCTGGGTGTCTGTAGCTCCCTGTCTGGGTGTCTGTAGCTCCCTGTCTGGGTGTCTGTAGCTAGTTTCTCAGTGGGACATTGACTGACTTAGTGTGCTCTTTCTTTCTTTCTCTCTTTCTTTCTTTCTTTCTTTCTTGTTAGGAGCCTCACCCTCCTCGTATGTCATCAGAGAATGCCTCTAGGAGGCAGGCCCGCATGGACACTCTACCCCCCAACCTGTTTGAACAGCTCGACAAACTACGCCCTTTTAAGGAGGTAAAGAGAGGAATCATTCTCCTATATTTCATCAGAATCAGGAAGTTTCTCTAGGAGTCTATATCATAGCCCCTACATTTACAATTACAATAACCACTTCACTATTCAAATGTTGATTGTGTGTGTATGTTTGTGTGTGTGTGTGCTCCTAGGTGGTGTGTGATGGGCAACCTCTGGTCCAGGCGGTGGTTCCCAGGAACCAGAACCGCTCCTTCATCATCCAGGGCTCTGACGTACTGGTGAGAACAATATCTCACTCACTCACACGCGCACATGCGCACACGCACGCACGCACACGCACACACACACAGGCAGCAGGTAGCCTAGCGGTTGGAGTGTTGGGCCAGTAACTGAAAGGTCACTAGTTAGAATCCCCGAGCCGTCAATCTGTCGATGTCCCGTTGAGTAAGGCCCTTAACCCTAACCGTCATTATTTGCAGTAATTAATCAATATTAAATCAAGATGATTGTTTGAAGAAATGACCAAATCTCTCTCAGTACTGAATTTCCACGACAGGCTCCGTTGATAATGGCTGACGCTGGTCGTGACCTCACTCTCCCAGGGTGTCTCAGGGGGAGTGGGGATATGCAAAAAACACTTTTCCAATTCACACATGCTATTAATACACACTTGTTAATGTGTGAAATAGGATAAATACTGTATAAGCACCAAATGATTACACACACACACACACACACACACACAAAGAGACAAACATCTCACTGACCCCAGCCTCTCTCACACTCAACACAGCTACATGAAACAACACATTCACACTCAACACAGCTACATGAAACAACACATTCACACTCAACACAGCTACATCAAACAACACATTCACACTCAACACAGCTACATCAAACAACACATTCACACTCAACACAGCTACATCAAACAACACATTCACACTCAACACAGCTACATGAAACAACACATTCACACTCAACACAGCTACATGAAACAACACATTCACACACAACACAGCTACATGAAACAACACATTCACACTCAACACAGCTACATCAAACAACACATTCACACTCAACACAGCTACATCAAGCAACACATTCACACACAACACAGCTACATCAAACAACACATTCACACTCAACACAGCTACATGAAACAACACATTCACACTCAACACAGCTACATCAAACAACACATTCACACTCAACACAGCTACATGAAACAACACATTCACACACAACACAGCTACATCAAACAACACATTCACACACAACACAGCTACATCAAACAACACATTCACACTCAACACAGCTACATCAAACAACACATTCACACACAACAAGGTGTGCTAAAGGTTTTGGACCTTTCTGCTTGGTTGAAGAGATACAGAGGTGCAGCACAGGGTTGCACAAGTCCGGTAACTTTCTCAGGTTAACCAGAAATCCCAGTTGGTCGACTCCTGGAATGAGGAGGGGTCTGGGAATGCTCTTACCAGGACTTCTGGAAAAACCAGGAATTTGGGGGAAAGTTACCAGAATTGTTTAACCCTAGTGCAGTATGGGGCTTCTTTTGACTGTGTCCCTCCCTGCTCTCTTCCTTCCCTGTAGGTGACAGTGAGTTCTAACGGTCTGATTGGGACCCACAGCTGGCTGCCTTACGATAAGAGCATCGCCAACTACTTCACCTTCACCAAGGACCCCACCGTGGCCAATCCCAAGTAAGTTAGTGGCCCTACAAAATGCCTGCCAAGAAATTACAACAAAAAGTAAGTCCCACTCTAAACACAGAGAGAAGTATAAGGAGGACCCCACCACACACAGTGTGGCTGCATCCCAAATGGCACCCTATTCCATATATAGTGCCCTACAGGACCCTATGGGCTCTGGTCAAAAGGAGTGGGCTAAATAGGGCCCAGTGTTCCATTTGGGACTCAGACTGTGTAGTGTGTAGCCATCCCATCTGGTCCCCAGCTCAGCTGCTTGCTTTTATTCATGTGACTTCAAAGCACAAGTTTAAATGGATGGAGAAGTCTGTGTTTTATGAGGCTGGAGCGTTAGATCTTCACTGGCCCTATAAACATGTCTTATTGGGATTAGTCTGAATGGGAAACACTTGAGTTTCTTTTCATTGATAAACATCTTTCTGCTAGGAAATGTTAAAGGACAAATCACCATTTGTGTATATTAACATGACACAACTATAGAAACATATTGGTTTCAACAACGTCTCTTTTCCTTCAGTTAAAGGCCCGTTAATGTAAATCATTACTAGGTTTACTCAACCTCCGCTCTTCTCTCTCCTCCCTCCTGCAGAACCCAGCGGTTCCTCAGCGGTCTCTTCGCCCCAGGGGTAGATCTCAGTACCCAGGTGTTGGTGGTGTCCAACGATGGTCGTCTGCTGTTCAGCGGAGGACACTGGGACTGCAGCCTCCGAGTCACCCAGCTGGGAAAGGGCAAACTGGTGGGCAGGATCTGCCGACACATTGGTGAGCTACGGAGAATGATGGGAGGACGGGGAGGGAGGGAGGACGGGGAGGACGGGGAGGGGGGGGAGGGAGGGAGGATGGGGAGGGAGGGAGGACGGGACGGAGGACGGAAGGGAGGGAGGGAGGACGGGTGGGAGGATGGGAGGACGGGGAGGGAGGGAGGGAAGGAGGACGGGGAAGGAGGACGAGGAGGGAGGGAAGGATGACGAGGAGGGAGGGAGGGAGGACGGGAGGGAGGGAAGGAGGACGGGGAGGGAGGGAAGGAGGACGGGGAGGGAAGGATGACGAGGAGGGAGGGAGGGAGGACGGGTGGAGACGAGATCATGTTTCAATTTTCTCAGAGTAAGAGTTTTAGGATCAGTTTTGCCTTTTAGATCAAAATCAGTAAGGTCACTTGTACAGGGGGATCTGATTCTAGATCAGTAAGGTTACTTGGACAGGGGGATCTGATTCTAGATCAGTAAGGTTACTTGGACAGGTGGGATCTGATTCTAGATCAGTAAGGTTACTTGGACAGGGGGGATCTGATTCTAGATCAGTAAGGTTACTTGGACAGGGGGATCTGATTCTAGATCAGTAAGGTTACTTGGACAGGGGGATCTGATTCTAGATCAGTAAGGTTGCTTGGACAGGGGGGATCTGAATCTAGATCAGTAAGGTTACTTGGACAGGGGGGGATCTGATTCTAGATCAGTAAGGTTACTTGGACAGGGGGATCTGATTCTAGATCAGTAAGGTTACTTGGACAGGGGGATCTGATTCTAGATCAGTAAGGTTACTTGGACAGGGGAGGATCTGATTCTAGATTAGTAAGGTTACTTGGACAGGGGGATCTGATTCTAGATCAGTAAGGTTACTTGGACAGGGGGGGATCTGATTCTAGATCAGTAAGGTTACTTGGACAGGGGGGATCTGATTCTAGATCAGTAAGGTTACTTGGACAGGGAGATCTGATTCTTGATCAGCCCCCAAAGAGATGACATAGTTCTATTGTTGTTTCTGTTGTCCAGATAGAGATGAGAGTTACTGTCTGTCCTGTAGACCTGGTAACATGTCTGATAGTGATGAGTGTCCTGTCTGTCCTGTAGACCTGGTAACATGTCCGATAGTGATGAGTGTCCTGTAGACCTGGTAACATGTCTGATAGTGATGAGTGTCCTGTTGACCTGGTAGCATGTCTGATAGTGATGAGTGTCCTGTCTGTCCTGTAGACCTGGTAACATGTCTGATAGTGATGAGTGTCCTGTAGACCTGGTAACATGTCTGATAGTGATGAGTGTCCTGTAGACCTGGTAACATGTCTGATAGTGATGAGTGTCCTGTAGACCTGGTAACATGTCTGATAGTGATGAGTGACCTGTCTGTCCTGTCTGTCCTGTAGACCTGGTAACATGTCTGATAGTGATGAGTGTCCTGTAGACCTGGTAACATGTCTGATAGTGATGAGTGTCCTGTCTGTCCTGTAGACTATCAGACATGTCTGATAGTGATGAGTGTCCTGTCTGTCCTGTCTGTCCTGTAGATGTGGTGACATGTCTGATAGTGATGAGTGTCCTGTCTGTCCTGTCTGTCCTGTAGATGTGGTGACATGTCTGATAGTGATGAGTGTCCTGTCTGTCCTGTCTGTCCTGTAGACCTGGTAACATGTCTGATAGTGATGAGTGTCCTGTAGAAGTGGTAACATGTCTGATAGTGATGAGTGTCCTGTAGACGTGGTAACATGTCTGATAGTGGAGTGTCCTGTAGACCTGGTAACATGTCTGATAGTGATGAGTGTCCTGTCTGTCCTGTAGACCTGGTAACATGTCTGATAGTGATGAGTGCCCTGTCTGTCCTGTAGACGTGGTAACATGTCTGATAGTGATGAGTGTCCTGTTGACCTGGTAACATGTCTGATAGTGATGAGTGTCCTGTAGACCTGGTAACATGTCTGATAGTGATGAGTGTCCTGTAGAAGTGGTAACATGTCGGATAGTGATGAGTGTCCTGTAGACCTGGTAACATGTCTGATAGTGATGAGTGTCCTGTCTGTCCTGTAAACCTGGTAACATGTCTGATAGTGATGAGTGTCCTGTAGACCTGGTAACATGTCTGATAGTGATGAGTGTCCTGTCTGTCCTGTAGACCTGGTAACATGTCTGGTAGTGATGAGTGTCCTGTAGACGTGGTAACATGTCTGATAGTGATGAGTGTCCTGTAGACGTGGTAACATGTCTGATAGTGATGAGTGTCCTGTCTGTCCTGTAGATGTTGTGACATGTCTGATAGTGATGAGTGTCCTGTCTGTCCTGTAGACCTGGTAACATGTCTGATAGTGATGAGTGTCCTGTCTGTCCTGTAGATGTTGTGACATGTCTGATAGTGATGAGTGTCCTGTCTGTCCTGTCTGTCCTGTAGATGTGGTGACATGTCTGATAGTGATGAGTGTCCTGTCTGTCCTGTCTGTCCTGTAGATGCGGTGACATGTCTGATAGTGATGAGTGTCCTGTCTGTCCTGTAGACGTGGTGACATGTCTGATAGTGATGAGTGTCCTGTCTGTCCTGTAGACGTGGTAACATGTCTGATAGTGATGAGTGTCCTGTAGACCTGGTAACATGTCTGATAGTGATGAGTGTCCTGTCTGTCCTGTAGACGTGGTAACATGTCTGATAGTGATGAGTGTCCTGTTGACCTGGTAACATGTCTGATGGTGATGAGTGTCCTGTCTGTCCTGTAGACCTGGTAACATGTCTGATAGTGATGAGTGTCCTGTAGACCTGGTAACATGTCTGATAGTGATGAGTGTCCTGTAGACCTGGTAACATGTCTGATAGTGATGAGTGTCCTGTAGACCTGGTAACATGTCTGGTAGTGATGAGTGTCCTGTAGACCTGGTAACATGTCTGATAGTGATGAGTGTCCTGTCTGTCCTGTAGACCTGGTAACATGTCTGATAGTGATGAGTGTCCTGTCTGTCCTGTAGATGTGGTGACATGTCTGGTAGTGATGAGTGTCCTGTCTGTCCTGTAGATGTGGTGACATGTCTGGTAGTGATGAGTGTCCTGTCTGTCCTGTAGATGTGGTGACATGTCTGATAGTGATGAGCGTCCTGTCTGTCCTGTCTGTCCTGTAGACCTGGTAACATGTCTGATAGTGATGAGTGTCCTGTAGACCTGGTAACATGTCTGATAGTGATGAGCGTCCTGTCTGTCCTGTCTGTCCTGTAGACCTGGTAACATGTCTGATAGTGATGAGTGTCCTGTAGACCTGGTAACATGTCTGATAGTGATGAGTGTCCTGTTGACCTGGTAACATGTCTGGTAGTGATGAGTGTCCTGTAGACCTGGTAACATGTCTGGTAGTGATGAGTGTCCTGTTGACCTGGTAACATGTCTGGTAGTGATGAGTGCCCTGTCTGTCCTGTCTGTCCTGTAGACGTGGTGACATGTCTGGCTCTGGACCTCTGTGGTATCTACCTCATATCGGGTTCCAGAGACACATCCTGTATCGTGTGGCAGGTTCTACAGCAGGTAGGACTTTCATCTTCCACTATCACAGGTCTTAGGAAATCAGTGGCACTAGTAGAATAAGCAGGGTACAAATGATCTGCTAATTATCTTAATATTTCTGATGGAGAGTCAAAAAGGTTTAATCTCCCCCCTCTCTCCTCTCCCAGGGTGAGTTCTCCAGTGGTCTCTCTCCTCGTCCAGTGCAGGTCCTCTGTGGACATGACCAGGAGGTCACCTGTGTGGCCATCAGCACCGAGCTGGACATGGCTGTCTCTGGGTCAAAGGTGAGAGGTCAGGGGTCAGATATGGTGTGTTAAAGGGGAAATCTGGGATTTGAGAGAGCCCTTCATTCCAGTTTGAGTGAAATTATCTAGGGTGTAGACTGTCACATTTGGTTTCTTACGCTCTCTCTATCTCTCTCCCCATCTCTCTCTCCTCTCTCTCTCTCTCCCCCCTATCTCTCTCTCTCTCTCTCTCTCTCTCTCCTCTCTCTCTCTCTCTCCCTCTCTCTATCTCTCTCCCTTCATCTCCTCCCTCTCCTCTCCTGCTCTCTCGTCTCTCCTCTCCCTCCTCCCCTCTCTGCTTCCCTTCTCCTCTATCCTCTCTCTCTCTCTCTCTCTCCTCTCTCTCTCTCTCCTCTCCTCTCTCTCCTCTCTCTCTCTCTCTCTCTCTCTCTCTCTCTCTCTCTCTCTCTCTCTCTCTCCCTCTCTCTCTCTCAGGATGGTACTCTGATAATCCACAGTGTACGTCGTGGCCAGTTCCTCCGTACCCTGCGTCCGCCCGGTGAGAGCTGCCTGCCTGCCCGGGTCACTGGGTTGCAGGTGGGCATGGAGGGGCACATCGTGGCACAGACTGCCCTGGAGGGACACACTGCTGGAAAGGTACGGAACACACACATTCATGATCAACAGTGTCATTCAGTCAAACACACACACACACACAAACTAATCAACTGTATTTATATTTTATTTCATTGTACCCCTCTTCCTTTTTGTCTCTCTGTCCTGTATTAAAGGAGAAGTACTCCCTCCATGTTTACTCTGTGAACGGCTGTCTGCTGTCGTCTGTCAGCCTGGAGGAAGAGGTGACAGCTCTCTACCTGGTCCCTGAGTACATCATCCTGGGAACCCGGCAGGGAAACCTACACATCAGAGACCTGTACAGGTGAGACATGCAACAGTGTGTATGGCCATCACCAGCACACTTCAATTAGACTACACCACCTTCCATAGCATTCATTCATCTGTGTGTGTGTGTGTGTGTGTGTGTGTGTGTGTGTGTGTGTGTGTGTGTGTGTGTGTGTGTGTGTGTGTGTGTGTGTGTGTGTGTGTGTGTGTGTGTGTGTGTGTGTGTCAGTCTGGCGCTGGCGGTGTCTCTGCCGTTGAAGGTGGCTGTGAGGAGTGTGTCGGTGACCAGAGAGAGTAGCCACATCCTGGTGGGCCTGCAGGATGGAAAGCTCATCGTGGTGGGGGCAGGGAAACCACAGGAGGTAACGTCTGCTTCCCTAATGCACACTGTTCCACAACAACTTGCTCCTGACCTTCTATCCCATCTGGAATTCATGTTAGATGATAACAACATTATCTTTACTTCAATAACATCCCTTACCCTGGTAGTTACATTCTGTCTACTGTTAACACATGCTCAGTGTGACCTGTTCTCTCTCTCTCTCTCTCTCTGTCTCCGTCTCTCTCTCTGTCTCTCTCTCTGTCTCTCTCTGTCTCTCTCTGTCTCTCTCTCTGTCTCTGTCTCTCTCTCTGTCTCGCTCTCTCTGTCTCTCTGTATCTCTCTGTCTCTCTGTATCTCTCTCTCTTTCTCTGTCTCTCTGTATCTCTCTCTCTTTCTGTCTCTCTGTATCTCTCTCTCTGTATCTCTCTCTCTGTCTCTGTATCTCTCTCTCTCTCTGTCTCTGTCTCTGTCTCTCTCTCTCTGTCTCTCTGTATCTCTGTATCTCTCTCTCATTCTCTCTGTCTCTGTATCACTCTCTGTCTCTGTATCTCTCTGTCTCTCTCTCTGTCTCTGTATCTCTCTCTCTCTCTGTCTCTCTCTCTGTCTCTGTCTCTCTCTCTCTGTCTCTCTGTATCTCTGTATCTCTCTCTCATTCTCTCTGTATCTCTCTCTCTGTATCACTCTCTGTATCTCTCTGTCTCTCTCTCTGTCTCTGTATCTCTCTGTCTCTCTCTGTATCTCTCTGTCTCTCTCTGTATCTCTGTCTCTGTATCTCTCTGTCTCTCTCTAGGTACGTTCGGGTCAGTTTTCCCGTCGGCTGTGGGGCTCAACGCGCCGAATCTCTCAGGTTTCCTCAGGAGAGACAGAATACAACCCCACTGAGACTTCTGGGAAGTGAGGGTCGCCATGAAAACATACGAAGGCAATATTATCGTAGCCTGTTAGGTTCACCCGAGGCTTGGTTATTGGTTGATGGCCGACACCCAAATGGCATCCTATTCCTATATAGTGCCTATTGGGTTCTTGTCAAGTACAGCAGTATATAGGGAACAGGGTGCCATTTGGGACACAGACCTTTTTCTACCCACCAGCAGTGGATTTGCTGGGTCAGAATGAAGGGAGTAGAGACCCTGGATGTTGGCGTCAGAAAACCCACCCAGAACTTTACTGGACTGATTGACTGTTAAACGGCCTCTCCAACCTCTATTGGTCCAAACCTCTATGGGTCCAAACCTCTATGGGTCCAAACCTCTATGGGTCCAAACCTCTATGGGTCCAAGCCTCTATGGGTCCAAACCTCTATGGGTTCAAGCCTCTGAGCTCTCCGAGAGAGACACGATAAACCAAGGCTTTTTTTTCTACAAAAGGGAAAATAAAATATTTTTTGATTTAGGTGGTTTTATAGTCTATTTTTAAAAAGGCATCATTCCAAAGATTACTGGTGTTTTGTAGACAAGAGAGGAGACTCTGTTTTATGTGGCTTCCGACCCCTTTTACTGGGTTGTTCCAAGGCCAGTTGTGTGGCAATGGCACCTTGTCTAAAATTCCTTGAAACTTGAGAACTATAAAGTTGCAAGAGATTTCCATGGTGAAGTACCAGTGTCTACCACTAGAGGGTGGGATTTCTCTCTACATGTGTGCAGTCCTGCTGAAAATAAAATGCAATAACCCATTTGGAGTGGTCCACACAGTATGTGCGGTTTGTATTGTCAGATTGTCACATGATGGATGGTGATGTTTACAACAAATGAATCACTGTTGCCTGAAATAGGAGAGAAGAGATGTTTTATGACATGTACGGTATATAGCATCCAAATGTGCAGCTCACATTACTGGTTTAGATGATTGGTTTGATTGGTCTTGTGTGTTACTGATGTGTTGCATTAATTGATGACTCATTTAGTTTGTCGGTGGTCTTCATCTTCACTCCTTACACAGATACTATTTTCCAGCACAGAATACCTCCTTCCTTGTTATTGTTTCAAACTTGTTGTAACTGAAAAGTGCCTGTCATCTTTTCCTCCAGCACTGATTGGCACGAGATGATCCCCTCCTTCTTTTTTCGGTCTCTCATCTGCCTGCCGTCTTTCCCTCCCTCCTCCTGCTCTGTCCATCACTTTTACTTCTGTAGCAGCCCGGTGTTTTACAGTCTTCGTAAGGACCTGCGTGTCCTCGGCAACCAAATCTGCATCACTTGTAACTAACGGTCATATTGTTGGTAAACTGCTAGACAGACAGCTGTTAAAGTGTCCTCATCCATCAGGTCCTCATCCATCAGGGCTATTTAACCTTTTATACTGCTATTATCTTGTTATTTTCTGAAGCACTGAGTTGAACCCTTTTGAACTAGAGATGGCTTGTGTCCCAAATGGCACCCTTTCCCCTATTATAGTGCACTACTTTTGCTCAGGGCTCCGGTCCAAAGCACTGCACTATATAGGGAATAGGGTGCGATTTGAGACGCAGTCGTGGTGTCTGTAGAACACATGGGTGGAAAGATAGACTTGGGCTCCCAACGAGCCAGTAGAGGAATGTACTTCCTGTGAAAACCCCCCTTTTTTTGCGGTTGGGTTGGAGAGAGACTATTGTTATGCACTGTCATGTTGGGATGGGAGAGACGCAAAGGAAGCGTCCCAAATAGCACCATGTGTAGTGCACTACTTTTGACCAGGGCCCCATATATGGTGGCATTTGGGACTCAATCAAAGACAAAAGGGAACTGTTGGGAAAATGCAATGGCAACACAATCACATCTACCAGCTAACGTCTCTACTAACAGACTGCCATCTGTGATTGGATGGAGAGTGAATTTTTGAGAAAAAGAGAGAATATTGCTGTAATCTTTTCCACCATTCCGGCTCTCTCAGTATCACTTGAGCCTGGGAACGAGGTAATATTGCTGTAATCTTTTCCACCATTCCGGCTCTCTCAGTAGCACTTGAGCCTGGGAACGAGGTAATATTGCTGTAACTTTGATGGTTGTTTTACTGCGTGTTGCTATGCTATGTGTTTAAAAGGTCAAGGGTCACAATATATGGTAATGCATTATTACATGTCTATGTTAATGATCTGGCTGTGATGTTGACAGAACTTCTGGGTTTTATTGAAAAGGTGTGCCTGAAATGCCTGCAGAAATTATACGTGTCTGTTTGCTTTATTGTCTATTGTCAGTAGTTTCTCTATTGGCCCTGGTCCAAAGTAGTGCACTATATAGGGAATAGGACCTATGGAACTCTGAGTTCATGAACTTTTATCCTCCTGACTGATCTCTCACCAGACCTGGGTTCAAATACTATGCAGAATCATTAAAAATACTTTATCTGAGCTTGATTGAGCATGCCTGATTTGATGGACCAATAGAATAGTCCCAAAATGGGAAACGCCATTTGACATTCCTGGCAGGCTAGAGCAAACGCTCAAAATATTTGAAAGATTAAAAGTAGTATGTGTCCCGCACCACAGTCCCTGAGCCCCAGGACACTACTGCTGAATAAAGAACTCCAGGTAGAAGTTGTGTCCCGCACCACAGTCCCTGAGCCCCAGGACACTACTGCTGAATAAAGAACTCCAGGTAGAAGTTGTGTCCCGCACCACAGTCCCTGAGCCCCAGGACACTACTGCTGAATAAAGAACTCCAGGTAGAAGTTGTGTCCAGCACCACAGTCCCTGAGCCCCAGGACACTACTGCTGAATAAAGAACTCCAGGTAGAAGTTGTGTCCCGCACCACAGTCCCTGAGCCCCAGGACACTACTGCTGAATAAAGAACTCCAGGTAGAAGTTGTGTCCAGCACCACAGTCCCTGAGCCCCAGGACACTACTGCTGAATAAAGAACTCCAGGTAGAAGTTGTGTCCTGCACCACAGTCCCTGAGCCCCAGGACACTACTGCTGAATAAAGAACTCCAGGTAGAAGTTGTGTCCTGCACCACAGTCCCTGAGCCCCAGGACACTACTGCTGAATAAAGAACTCCAGGTAGAAGTTGTGTCCTGCACCACAGTCCCTGAGCCCCAGGACACTACTGCTGAATAAAGAACTCCAGGTAGAAGTTGCCCCTAAACACTGATCTAGGATCAGATTCCACCCCCAGATTCTAACCTTAAATGATAATGGGGAAAATGAAAAATGTATCTAAAGACCGAACGTATGTGCTCGCATACACCCCTAAAAGACCTTTGCTTGAAAAAATAGAAATAGTACTGTTTGTCCATTTTGAAATGCCGTAGCCAGTACACACTTCCTCAAAATAATCAGAATGAATCTAAAATAACTTTAGAAATCTGTCATACAGTTTTACGTTTTTGCCGAGGAGATCTTAGTCGCGCAGTTTTACAGTGGTGGGAAAAGTACTCAATTGTCGTGACTTAAGTGAAAGTAAAATACTACTTAAGTAAAAGGCTAAAAGTATTTGGTTTTAAATATACTCAAGTATCAAAAGTAAATGAAATTGCTAAAATATACTTAAGTATCAAAAGTTAAAAATCATGTTAAATTCCTTCTATTAAGCAAACCAGACGGCGTAATTTTCTTGTTGATTTAATTAACGGATAGCCAGGGGCACACTCCAACATAATTTACAAACTACTCATTTGTGTTTAGTTCGTCCGCCAGATCAGAGGCAGTAGGGATGACTAGGGATGTTCTCTTGATAAGCGCGTTTAATTTGACAATTTTCCTGTCCTGCTAAGCATTCAAAATGTAGCGGGTAGTTTTGGGTGTCATGGAAAATGTTTGGTCATAAAAAGTATATTATTTTCTTTAGGAATGTAGTGGAGTAAAAGTAGTAAAAAATATAAATAGTAAAGTACAAATAGCCCCAAAAACGAATTAAGTAGTACTTTAAAGTATTTTTACTTAAGTACTTTACACCACTGCAATTTTACATCTAACTAAGATGTTTGGTGCAATATTTCACAATGAAAGAATTTGCATGAAAACGTGTCATTTCTCATTGAATGACAACAGACTTTATAGAGCCCCACAGTGGAGGTGTTATAATACCCATAAAACCTAGCGGTCAAACCGGGAAATGGTTCCAGTCGTTTTTCCACCATACATTTTTCCCATAGGGGATTTTAGAAACACTTAAAATAAGGGCTGTGTTTCAGGTAGGCTTACCCTGGTGTGACGTTTTGATAACCATGTAAATCTCTATTGGACAAGGTGACTTCTATCAATATATTCGGCTCTATTTACTTTGATTCTAAAATGCTAATTAGCATCAAAGTTGACATCATGCAAGACTACAAATCCCTGAAAGCTCCTGCACGTCACCTGTTGCTGACATCTTCGTAACAGGTATTGTGTTCATTTAAAACGTGCACAAGACAGTAAACAGAATTTTCAATTTAAATAAAATGTTAATGTATTCATTACTACATTTAGCTAACATTAGATAATTAATATGCACAAACACGTCCAAACTGTTTTGGCTGGGAAACATGCGGACTCCTTAAGATCAGCGTCCGGGGCAACTTCTCCTGACTTAATGTTTATGTCCCAAATGGCACCCTATTTCCTACATAGTGCACTACTTTGGGTCCTGGTCAAAAGTAGATCACTACATAGGAAATAGGGTGCCATTTGGGATGCATCCCATATAAATACTGTACATATCTGAGAGAGACTAAAAAGTGTGCTCATTTGCACCCAGCACAATCTCAACTGAAGCCTGATGTGAGGGCAGGTGAGGTGATGTGAGGGCAGGTGAGGTGATATGAGGGCAGGTGAGGTGAGGGCAGGTGAGATGAGGGAAGGTGAGGGCAGGTGAGGTGAGGGCAGGTGAGGTGAGGGCAGGTGAGGGGAGGTGAGGTGAGGTGAGGGCAGGTGAGGTGAGGGCAGGGCAGGTGAGGTGAGGGCAGGTGAGGGGAGGTGAGGTGAGGGCAGGTGAGGGGAGTTGAGGTAAGGTGAGGGCAGGTGAGGTGAGGGCAGGGGAGGTGAGGTAAGGTGAGGGCAGGTGAGGTGAGGGCAGGTGAGGGCAGGGGAGGTGAGGTAAGGTGAGGGCAGGTGAGGTGAGGGCAGGTGAGGTGAGGTGAGGGCAGGTGAGGTGAGGGCAGGCCTGTCTTGGTTTGGACCTGTTCTACTGCTTCTGACCTACTGTTTTGATGTCTCTGTTCTTCTAAGCTGTTGAAATAACAAGCTTTTCTAATCAAAGTGCTTGTCTGTCATGTGTAACTTTTCCATAAGCACACAGCTCACACCTTCAAGATAATTCTCTGAGATGATCATTTTCTCCAGTGTGAGGATCATCAAAGCCGATCTGATGTTACTTCTTCAACTCAGCCCATTTTGTTGTCAATACAGAAGATCATTTATTCATTCACTCAGAGGGAGAGAGAACATTTCAGCGCTGCTTATTCTACCACTCATCTCAACAGTTTTTCTGTTGAAGAGTTGTATGTTTTTGTTGAAAAGGTAACAGCAGCTACACCACATTTACTTAAAGGGGATCCTTTGAGCCAACATCCTGTCAGCCGGCCCATAAACACCTCAAGGGGACAGTTCAGCAGGCCGTAGGGAGGGGAGGGGGGTAAACAGGCCTGGAGCCCTTCCAGTCAATACAAGCAGAGAAGAAGAGGGGGGAAGTCAGGAAGGGAGGGATGGAGGGGAGGAGGGATACAGAGGCTATTCTCCCTCTGATGTGGTCCTGTTGACAATGGGAGGAGGGTTTGACACCTTGCTCTCGGTTCTAGCAGGTAGATTGCTCCTCCTGTCCTATCCTCTCTAGCCCTGACTGGAGACTGATGGTGGTGGGAGACAGAGGTTGTATCCCAAAGTTCCTATCTAGAACATTACGTTTGACCAGGGCCCATAGTGTCCTGACCTCTCCTGTCTTGAGGGGAGATCTTCCCTCCCTGTGTCTCCTTGTCTCGCTCCCTCCCTGTCTTCTCTCCTTCCCTCCCTCCGTCTTCTCGCCTTCCCTCCCTCCCTGTCTTCTTCTCCCTGTCTCCTCTCCCTCCCTGTCTTGTTCTCACCCTCCCTTCCTGTTCTCCCTCCCTCCTTCCCTCCCTGTCTTCTCGCTCTCCCTCCCTGTCTTCTCATCTGCCCTCACTCCCTGTCTTCTTCTCTCCTTCCCTCGCTCCCTGTTTTCTCTTCTCCCTCCCTTCCCATCTTCTCACCTTCCCTCCCTCCGTCTTCTCGCCCTCCCTCCCTCCCTCCCGGTCTTCTCCCCTTCCATACCTCCTTGTGTATTCTTGGCTGTAGGACAGACAGATCAGGGTTGTATTACTGCCTGATCTCTCGTCCTGAGGGGAGACTGAGGAAAGCAGAGGATGAAGGTCAGGGGGAGGAGGAGGGTGGATATCATCAGCTCCCCCTGTCTTGGTGGTCTTCCTGACCAGATCCACAACTACCCTCAAACTATCTAACTATCCTCCGCTCTGACCTCTAGCTCTCTCAATTCCCTCCCTCCCTCCATGTGTATTCTCGGACAGACAGACCAGGGTTTTATTATGTCCTTTACGCTGAGCTGCTATTTCTCACCCTGGTATGATGACCACGGCCTGACCACTGACCTCCACCCCAGCCACTGGACAATATGAGGATGCTGATGGTCTGGAGAACCTAGTCATCGCTGACAAAGTCTATGTCCAAAAAGGTGCCCTATTCCCTACGTAGTGCACTACTTTTGACCAGAGTCCTATGGGCCCTGGTCAAAAGTAGGGTACTTGAAAATAAGGGAGAGCCGCACACTCTAGGAGCTCAGATGCAAAAATGTAATATCCAACGTTTCGACAGCCAAGCTGTCTTCATCAGGATCATACCCTGATGGTCATACCCTGATGGTCATACCCTGATGGTCATACCCTGGTGATCATACCCTGGTGATCATACCCTGGTGATCATACCCTGATGGTCATACCCTGATGGTCATACCCTGGTGATCATACCCTGGTGATCATACCCTGGTGATCATACCCTGATGGTCATACCCTGGTGATCATACCCTGGTGATCATACCCTGATGGTCATACCCTGGTAATCATACCCTGATGGTCATACCCTGATGGTCATACCCTGATGGTCATACCCTGGTGATCATACCCTGGTGATCATACCCTGATGGTCATACCCTGGTAATCATACCCTGATGCAGACAGCTCGAAACGTCGCCTTAATAGGTGTGCGTTTCTTTTTCTTCTCAAAAGTAGGGTACCACATAGTGATCACTGACTGTAGCCTATTGTTGTCGCAAGGATTTAGTCCAGAAAATGTACGATAAACTCACTTTTTGTGAAGTAAACTGTTTTGAAAATGTATAAAGTAGTAGTGGTTATTTTTGATGTGTACTGTAACTGTACTCTGACTATACCAAACATTAGGAACACCTTCCTAATGTATATTTTGTCTTGCCCATTCACCCTCTGAATGACACACACACAATCCATGTCTCAATTGTCTTAATGCTTAAACATCTTTCTTTAACCTTTCATCTACACTGATTGAAGTGGATTTAACAAGTGACATCAATAAGGGATCATAGCTTTCACCTGGATTCACCTGGTCAGTCTGTCATGGAAAGAGCAGGTGTTCTTAATATTTTGTATGTTCAGTAGAATCCATACAGTATTTCACTGCAAGAGTCATTTTAGAAAAACATTTTTACAAGGTTGGTTGGAAAACAGAGCTGAGCCTAAGAGAACGAACCACCAGAATAAACCAATGGAAATCTGTTAACTCGAACTGTCAGCACAAGCAGCTCACAGATGTTGTACTGGCCTTTCTTGAACTAACACTTGCACTGATTTTGCTGATAGCTGCTTTATTGACTGTCGTGTTTTTGTTGTACCTAGCATTTTTTGTTGTTACATTCCCCTCAGTTGAGTCACACTGTTAATCTTTGTTGGCATGTTCCTCTTGCAGTGTGAGAGTCTGATGTGCAGCGTTTTGGCCCCGAGATCTTCAAGTGGTCGAGTCACTTTCAAAGCCTATAGTTATTTTTCCTAGAGGTTACTGATATTTATATTAGTGGCTAATATTCTCCCCCGCCAGTCTGTTAATTAACATGAATAACACTGATATTAGCCTATAGTTTTAGTAAATACACTACATGACCTAAAGCATGGGCATTAATATGGAGTCCCCCCCTTTGCTGCTATAACAGCCTCCACTGTTCTGGGAAGGCTTTCCACTAGATATTGGAACATTGCTGCGGGGACTTACTTCCATTCAGCCACAAGAGCATTCGTGAGGTCGGGCACTGATGTTGGGCGATTAGGCCTGGCTCGCAGTCAGCGTTCCAATTCATCCCAAAGGTGTTCGATGGGGTTGAGGTCGGGGCTCTGTGCAGGCCAGTTAAATTCTTCCACACCGATCTAAACAAATAATTTCTGTATGAACCTCGCTTTGTGCTAGTTGGCATTGTCATGCTGAAACTGGAAAAGGCCTTCCCCAAACTGTTGCTAGAAAGTTGGAAGCACAGAATCCTCTAGAATGTCATTGTATGCTGTAGCGTTAAGATTTCCCTTCACTGGTACTAAGGGGCCAAGTCCAAACCATGAAAAACTGCCCCAGATCTTTATTCCTCCTCCACCAAACTTTACAGTTGGCACTATGCATTTGGGTAGGTAGCGTTCTCCTGGCATCCGCCAAACCCAGATTTGTCTGTCGGACTGCCAGATGGTGAAGCGTGATTCATCACTCCAGGTAATGCGTTTCCAATGCTCCAGGGTCCAATGGCAGTGAACTTTACAACACTCCAGACGACGCTTGGCATTGCGCATGGTGATCTTAGGCTTGTGTGCGGCTGCTCGGCCATGGAAACCCATTTCATGAAGCTCTCGACAAACAGTTATTGCGCTGATGTTGCTTCCAAAAGCAGTTTGGAACTCTGTAGTGAGTGTTGCAACTGAGGACAGACGATTTTTACGTGCTACGCCCTTCGCACTCAGCTATCCCGTTCTATTAGCTTGTATGGCCTACCATTTTGTTTGCAGCTGAGCCGTTGTTGCTCCTAGACATTTCCACTTCACAATAACAGCACATGGGGCGGCAGGTAGCCTGGTGTACTTGTAACCGAAAGGTTGCAAGATCGAATCCCTGAGCTGACAAGATATAAATCTGTCGTTCTGCCCCTGAACAAGGCAGTTAACCCACTGTTCCTAGGCCGTCATTGAAAATAAGAATTTGTTCTTAACTGACTTGCCTAGTTAAATAAATGTACCCCCCCCCCCCCCCAAAAAAAACAGCACTTATAGTTGCCTAGGGCAGCTCTATAACAGGGCAGCTCTATAACAGGGCAGCTCTAACAGGGCAGCTCTAACAGGGCAGAAATTTGACGAACTGACTTGTTGGAAAGGTGGCATCCTATGACGGTGCCACATTTGAAAGTCACTAAGCTCTTCAGTACGGCCATTCTACTGCCAATGTTTGTTTATGGAGATTACGTGGCTGTGTGCTCGATGTTATTCACCTGTCTGCAACGGGTGTGTCTGAAATAGCCGAAACCACTAATTTGAAGGAGTGTCCACATACTTTGTATATATAGTGTAGGTACATGCTTATAAAAGTATATGTTGTATACAAATTATATAGGATAATTAGGATGTCAATGTATAATATTATAACCTAGCACTTGTAATAGCAGTATGTAGGCTAAGCTCTACTGTAGTAGCATGTTGAAGGACATATCACTGATATTTAGCTTTGACCTAAATAATGTCTGGGCTATTTAATAGGCCTATTAGTTAGAATCAGAGGTCATCCATTTTATGGGCGTGACCCAGGCATGCCGAAAGTAGCAGCTTTTCAAGTTCATGTTAGATCTTTTAAATGATTCAAAAGGATTTATAAGACAAACATTGAGTGAATGACACACCTTGTAAATAGTTAAGAAGGCACCACATGGGGTCCTGGGACTTCAGAGGGGGACAAATGGAGACGTCTCTCAGACACAATAGTAGTAGCACTTCAAAGACTGTCTGGCTGCTGGAGAGAGAGAGACAGAAGAGAAGAGACAGCCAGGAGAGAACAATCAACAGAGAAGGTCACTGATATGTTACAACTCTGCTAGGCTACTGTTGTAATGTCCCAATGGCACCCTATTCCCTATCTAGTGCACTACATTTGAGCAGGGCACTAGATAGGGAATAGGGTGCCATTTGGGATGTAACAATAGGCTACTGTGGGAGACTACTTTCTAGACTACTAAAATGAAGAAGTACCTGAAATAAGTTATGCATAGAGGCAGCTTGTCCAAAAACCAAAAATATAGAGGCTATACCATATGCCTTCCCTGAATATTTGAAAACAGTTTAAATAATGTCTGGGCTTTTACATGTATATTTTAGTCATTAGCAGAAGCTGTTATCCAAAGCGACTTACAAATAGTACATTAATTAAATAACCCTGACATTATTTAGGACTAAGCTAAATATCTGTGTTTGTGCTTTAATAGTCTATTACAGTAGAGTTTAGCCTACTTACCACAATATTATACATTGATATCTTAATTATCCTATATCATTTATATACAACATATCATTTTATAAGCATGTGCTTATTTACATATATACTAAAAATATAGGCTATTATTTGTGTTATTAATGTTAATAAAGTGTGACGGAGAATATTAGCCACAAAATATTAATTTCTGTAACCCCCCTGGAAAAATAACCGGGGGTTTAAAAATGAAGACCGCAAAATACAGCCCAGGCTACTTCCATTCTTTAAACAGATCCCTAAGGCATCTTCCGGAACGTATCTCCTTTATTTATTACAGTGTATCAAGTTTCATCTCATTTGAATATCACTTCAATGTGTTTATTGCCGTCGCGTATCAGCCAATCACAAAGCGAGGACCCGGGCTCCAGTGGTAGAGAGATGTAGGCGTTGAAAGTGAACCAAGCGCTTGAAGATCTAGGGGCCAAAACGCTGCGCTTCAGACTCACACTCTGCAAGAGGAACATGCCAACAAGGATTGAAGTGTGACTCAACTGTAGGGAATGTAACAAAGAAACGGTCTACAGTAAAAGTAGATTTTGTGTAACCTAAAGAAGAGGATGTTTACTGTTTTCCTGACGTTTTCTTTCATGGCAGTTGATTTCACTGAAGAGAAGCGGCACTCGGACTTGCTATTGAGTTTTGGGGCAATTTTTCTTCCACTGTATGTGTAGGATACTTTGATGCAGTTTTAAAAAATGCTCTCATTTGGCCGTGTTCTTGTTACTTTCAGGAGTTTCTTGACAGCTGCGAATAGTTTTTAGGAACCTAGCTGCGCTTTTTTGGCATTTACCTGCGTTACGTCTCACGGAGGAGGCTATTGAAGCCTTCTTTGGTCCCAAAGACTTTTGAAGGGGTATAGCCAACTCATTGTACGGGATTTTCCATCGGCGAAGAACTGTGACATGGACGCGCTTTGGGTCTGCACACTTTTTCTGCTCGTAAAGGTAAGTGTCATGTCGCTCCTATTCCTGATATACATAGGCTGTAACTCACTAATATATCTCACAGGCTACAGTCCAGTAATACATGAACAGATCAATTCCCTGTTGTTTTCTGCTGACAGTGCGATGTATAGTAACGCACATTACTGTCCTACATGAGGTGAATTCACTATTTAGCCAATCTGCATAAAGTTCATGTTTTTCGCTACATTCTAAACTATGTTGGCATTACGCACGCGCTACATTGTAATTACATGCATGTATTTTATTTAACCCTTATTTTACCAGGTCAGTTGACTGAGAACACGTTCTCATTTACAGCAACGACCTGGGGAATAGTTACAGGGGAGAGGAGGGGGATGAATGAGCCAATTGGAAGCTGGGGATGATTAGATGCCTTGCATCTTGATTGTGTTACATTGTATTGTAGTCCACTTCTCACTCTACATTTACAATCCTCTGTATAGCTACAGAATGTGACATATTGTCATTATCTACAACTCTCCTGCTTTTACTCAGAGATAAACTCTGTCTTTTATCTTTCTTACTAATTGATAAGATGTAGGCTGTATTATTACTATGTGTCATTTAAACGTTAAGGCAGGTAGTTAAAGTGAGAGATTTGATCTGTACAGATCAAAGTGTCTAAATAATCCTTTCCACAGCTGGAGAACAGGACAATTTGACACTCCATCTCCTTTCAAGTCCAACAGACCTGAGGGCCTGTAGAGGAGAGGAGAGGCAGCAGCTCATGTCTTGTCATGTTCCCAGGGCCTAACCCTTTCTTCAAGATCAAAGCACTGGAGATAAAACTCCATCAGATCTTTATACACTCTGCATTCGTGTGACCCTGGAAAGATATTTATCTGTTTAATGAGGGGTTAATATCAACAAACGTTCAGTTTAAATGGAAAACAACGTTTGGCTTCCCCAAAACACACCTTTGTTTCTATCACAGAGGTTTGTTTGAACATTTAAAAAAAAAATATATTTTTTGGTGAACTTCTCCAATGAGTTTTCTCTGCTTAATATGAATGTTTTTTTAAACCTGAATGTATTAAAGATCATTATACTTGTCGTTGAATCACACGGCCCACTAATGTTAGTGGTTTGATTGTCCAAGGTTCTCTGTGACATTACCAAACTCTATTACAATTCATAGATAGTGCCATAGTCCTTCCTTGCGGCAATTCCTGGTAGAAATGCGTCATGAGTAAAACTATTGCTGCGGTCTGGATATCCGGAGCAAAGAAATGATAATTTCTCTCAGTCTGTGGCGAGAGAAGGGCGACCCTGTTTGTAACAGAACAGTAAATGTAATTTCCATTTAGACGCTAAGCAGTTTTCTGAATGGTTTTCACTTGAACTCCCAACCACCGCTTTGCTTTCCCACAGCGACATCTTTGAGAGAGTAAGTCAGCATTTTGAGAACTTTAATAATAAATTGCAGCCAGACAAGCATGGCTATTGGTATCCAGTAGTTTGTCATACTGTTAGGAGGAGATGGAAAGCTCAGCATATTCCCTGACTGGAACAAAACATGGTTAAACAACAAACAAAAAAAGTTCCAGATTCCAAACGTTGACTTTTTAAAGATGACCTGCTACTGCTGATGACAGTAATCCGTGTGCAGATTAAATTCATGGACCAATCAGACAGGCAAGCAGATCTAGCTCCACCCTCCCTACCCATCCCTCTGCCTTAGTGTGTACGTCCCAAAATGGCACCCTATTCCCTATATAGTGCACTACTTTTGACCAGGGCCGATAGGTCCAAATTTTGGCCAGACTTGCCCAGATAATGAGTCATGGAGGCAATTATTTGCATCCCAAATGACACCCTATTCCCTATATAGTGCACTACAGGACCTCTATCTACATCTCCTGTTCTTCTATCTGCTGGAGGTGTCAGTGTGAAGGTGGTGACACCACGCTGCTGCCCCCAGGGTGGAGGTGGTGACACCACGCTGCTGCCCCCAGGGTGGAGGTGGTGACACCACGCTGCTGTCCCCAGGGTGGAGGTGGTGACACCACGCTGCTGTCCCCAGGGTGGAGGTGGTGACACCATGCTGCTGCCCCCAGAGTGTGAGGGTCAGGGTCAGGGTGGAGGTGGTGACACCATGCTGCTGTCCCCAGAGTGGAGGTGGTGACACCATGCTGCTGCCCCCAGGGTGGAGGTGGTGACACCACGCTGCTGTCCCCAGGGTGTGAGGGTCAGGGTCAGGGTGGAGGTGGTGACACCACGCTGCTGTCCCCAGGGTGTGAGGGTCAGGGTGGAGGTGGTGACACCATGCTGCTGCCCCCAGGGTAGAGGTGGTGACACCACGCTGCTGTCCTCAGGGTGGAGGTGGTGACACCACGCTGCTGTCCTCAGAGTGGAGGTGGTGACACCATGCTGCTGTCCCCAGGGTGGAGGTGGTGACACCATGCTGCTGTCCCCAGGTTGGAGGTGGTGACACCATGCTGCTGTCCCCAGAGTGGAGGTGGTGACACCATGCTGCTGTCCCCAGGGTGGAGGTGGTGACACCATGCTGCTGTCCCCAGGGTGGAGGTGGTGACACCACGCTGCTGTCCCCAGAGTGGAGGTGGTGACACCATGCTGCTGTCCCCAGGGTGTGAGGGTCAGGGTCAGGGTGGAGGTGGTGACACCACGCTGCTGTCCCCAGGGTGTGAGGGTCAGGGTGGAGGTGGTGACACCATGCTGCTGCCCCCAGGGTAGAGGTGGTGACACCACGCTGCTGTCCTCAGGGTGGAGGTGGTGACACCACGCTGCTGTCCTCAGGGTGGAGGTGGTGACACCATGCTGCTGTCCCCAGGGTGGAGGTGGTGACACCATGCTGCTGTCCCCAGGGTGGAGGTGGTGACACCATGCTGCTGTCCCCAGGGTGGAGGTGGTGACACCATGCTGCTGATCCCAGGGTGTGAGGGTCAGGGTCAGGGTGGAGGTGGTGACACCATGCTGCTGTCCCCAGAGTGGAGGTGGTGACACCATGCTGCTGTCCCCAGGGTGTGAGGGTCAGGGTGGAGGTGGTGACACCATGCTGCTGCCCCCAGGGTGGAGGTGGTGACACCATGCTGCTGCCCCCAGGGTGGAGGTGGTGACACCACGCTGCTGTCCCCAGGGTGGAGGTGGTGACACCACGCTGCTGTCCCCAGGGTGGAGGTGGTGACACCATGCTGCTGCCCCCAGAGTGTCAGGGTCAGGGTGGAGGTGGTGAAACCACGCTGCTGCCCCCAGGGTGGAGGTGGTGACACCATGCTGCTGTCCCCAGAGTGGAGGTGGTGACACCACGCTGCTGTCCTCAGAGTGGAGGTGGTGACACCATGCTGCTGTCCCCAGGGTGGAGGTGGTGACACCATGCTGCTGTCCCCAGGGTGGAGGTGGTGACACCATGCTGCTGTCCCCAGAGTGGAGGTGGTGACACCATGCTGCTGTCCCCAGGGTGGAGGTGGTGACACCATGCTGCTGTCCCCAGGGTGGAGGTGGTGACACCACGCTGCTGTCCCCAGAGTGGAGGTGGTGACACCATGCTGCTGTTCCCAGGGTGTGAGGCTCAGGGTCAGGGTGGAGGTGGTGACACCACGCTGCTGTCCTCAGGGTGGAGGTGGTGACACCACGCTGCTGTCCTCAGGGTGGAGGTGGTGACACCATGCTGCTGTCCCCAGGGTGTGAGGGTCAGGGTCAGGGTGGAGGTGGTGACACCACGCTGCTGTCCCCAGGGTGTGAGGGTTAGGGTCAGGGTGGAGGTGGTGACACCATGCTGCTGTCCCCAGGGTGGAGGTGGTGACACCATGCTGCTGTCCCCAGGGTGTGAGGGTCAGGGTGGAGGTGGTGACACCACGCTGCTGTCCCCAGGGTGTGAGGGTCAGGGTGGAGGTGGTGACACCACGCTGCTGTCCCCAGGGTGTGAGGGTCAGGGTCAGGGTGGAGGTGGTGACACCATGCTGCTGTCCCCAGGGTGTGAGGGTCAGGGTGGAGGTGGTGACACCACGCTGCTGACCCCAGGGTGTGAGGGTCAGGGTGGAGGTGGTGACACCACGCTGCTGACCCCAGGGTGTGAGGGTCAGGGTGGAGGTGGTGACACCATGCTGCTGTCCCCAGGGTGTGAGGGTCAGGGTCAGGGTGGAGGTGGTGACACCATGCTGCTGACCCCAGGGTGTGAGGGTCAGTGTCAGTGCAGAGGGAGAGCCCTGCCTCCTGGGGCTCCCCACCCTTTCATGTGTTCATCACTCTCACGTGGAAAGGCTGCTGCAGCCAAGGAGTCAAACATCATGTCAAATGGGATCACACTGCAAAAGGCCCAAGGGCTTCTTTAGGGAGTGTGTGTGCATGAATGCTCACGCGTGGGTGACTGCACGCTTATGAGTGTACGTGCGCTTCTGTGTGTACATGTGCTTCTGTGTGTACGCACACTTTTTGTGTGTGTGTGTGCGTTGCTTGTGTGTGTGTTGACGGAGTGACTGTGACAGCCGTGGAGTTCATAGCCCCTTTTGAAAGCAGATAGGGCTCCATGGTGGTCTCCTCTCACCAGGGAATCAAGTCCTCTACTACTGAAGTGGAGAGAGCAACTGCAGCCCCTCAACTCTCTCCAGCGGCCCTGGAGCAGACAGATCAGGTCTGTGTGCTCTCTTTTCTCAAGCTCCTTGAGCCAAGGAGGTGTTGACTGTGTAGGCTGCTTGGCTCTGTATATATGCAAGTCCTGAGCTACCACATAACAGTCTGAAAATAGTTTATATAAACTAGCATATAACAGTCTGAAAATAGTTTATATAAGCTAGCATATAACAGTCTGAAAATAGTTTATATAAGCTAGCATATAACAGTCTGAAAATAGTTTATATAAGCTAGCATATAACAGTCTGAAAATAGTTTATATAAACTAGCATATAACAGTCTGAAAATAGTTTATATAAGCTAGCATATAACAGTCTGAAAATAGTTTATATAAGCTAGCATATAACAGTCTGAAAATAGTTTATATAAGCTAGCATATAACAGTCTGAAAATAGTTTATATAAGCTAGCATATAACAGTCAAATAGTTTATATAAGCTAGCATATAACAGTCTGAAAATAGTTTATATAAGCTAGCATATAACAGTCTGAAAATAGTTTATATAAGCTAGCATATAACAGTCTGAAAATAGTTTATATAAGCTAGCATATAATAGTCTGAAAATAGTTTATATAAGCTAGCATATAACAGTCTGAAAATAGTTTTATATAAACTAGCATATAACAGTCTGAAAATAGTTTTATATACGCTAGCATATAACAGTCTGAAAATAGTTTATATAAGCTAGCATATAACAGTCTGAAAATAGTTTATATAAGCTAGCATATAACAGTCTGAAAATAGTTTATATAAGCTAGCATATAACAGTCTGAAAATAGTTTATATAAGCTAGCATATAACAGTCTGAAAATAGTTTATATAAGCTAGCATATAACAGTCTGAAAATAGTTTATATAAGCTAGCATATAACAGTCTGAAAATAGTTTATATAAGCTAGCATATAACAGTCTGAAAATAGTTTATATAAGCTAGCATATAACAGTCTGAAAATAGTTTATATAAACTAGCATATAACAGTCTGAAAATAGTTTATATAAGCTAGCATATAACAGTCTGAAAATAGTTTATATAAGCTAGCATATAACAGTCTGAAAATAGTTTATATAAGCTAGCATATAACAGTCTGAAAATAGTTTATATAAACTAGCATATAACAGTCTGAAAATAGTTTATATAAACTAGCATATAACAGTCTGAAAATAGTTTATATAAGCTAGCATATAACAGTCTGAAAATAGTTTATATAAGCTAGCATATAACAGTCTGAAAATAGTTTATATAAGCTAGCATAAAACAGTCTGAAAATAGTTTTATATAAGCTAGCATATAACAGTCTGAAAATAGTTTTATATAAGCTAGCATATAACAGTCTGAAAATAGTTTATATAAGCTAGCATATAACAGTCTGAAAATAGTTTATATAAGCTAGCATATAACAGTCTGAAAATAGTTTATATAAGCTAGCATATAACAGTCTGAAAATAGTTTATATAAGCTAGCATATAACAGTCTGAAAATAGTTTATATAAACTAGCGTATAACAGTCTGAAAATAGTTTATATAAGCTAGCCTATAACAGAACAGTACACAATGATTCTAATATAGTTCAAGTCAGCACGTTTTTGGAACAAGATTCCACTCTGATGTCATATGCAAATCGGCTGACTTTTCATGTTGACTTTCTGAACTGCCTATTCCTGTTCAGTAGGCGAGTACGGAGAGATTTTACACAGGTCACACATTCCCTCTGAGGTCCATAAATCGGAGCTCTGTTAGTCCCAGTCCTGATTACTGTGGTCATTAAGCCCCGGGCAGTGTGGATGTTTATACACACACACACACACACACACACACACACACACACACACACACACACACACACACACACGAACTGGTGCACAGAGGGGAATATTTAACTCTATATTTGGTCAGCACAAGAGGAAATGCCAATGGGTCTGGCTCTGCAGAGCAAAGTAGAGCTGGAGTGGACCCTGTCTGGACTTTCTCTCCTGTGTGTGTGTGTGTGTGTGTGTGTGTGTGTGTGTGTGTGTGTGTGTGTGTGTGTGTGTGTGTGTGTGTGTGTGTGTGTGTGTGTGTGTGTGTTGACAGTTTCTGGTCTATAGCATGATGAAGCAGCAGTTGGAGATGCTACCAGACAGCATCACTGCCACAAATATTTATAATTCAGTGGATGGGTAATTGTATGTGTGGGGTACAGAGATGAGGTAGTCATTCAAAATCATGTTAAACACTATTATTGCACACAGAGTGAGTCCATGCAACTTATTATGTGACTTGTTAAGTAAATGTTTACTCCTGAACTTATTGAGGCTTGTCATAACAAAGGAGTTAAATACTTATTGACTCAAGACATTATGGGGTATTTTGTTTAGGTGAGTTACACAAAATCTGAATGTAATCCATTTTATATTCAGGCTGTAAAACAACAAAATGTGGAAAAAGTCATGGGGTGTGAATACTTTCTGAAGGCGCTGTATGTTCCCAGTTTAAAATGATACCAGTAGACAATGTACACCAGATTATGTACATGCCTTTTAAGTGCTGAAATATAAAACAGTTTAGTGCAAATCCAACCCTTGTAATTTAGGTACAGTATGACCTTTTTTAGATGACAGTTAGGCTACAGGAGCTGAGCATTACAGGTAACATTTTATGAGGTTCATTTATTTCATTCATTTTAGGAATGTTGCTTGCAAAATGATTGCAGTTGTTCCCATAGATAGACAGTACATGGTTGCTCAATGTATCACTGACCTTCGCTAAGCTAGCAACTTGGCTAACACAGCTAGCATTTTAAGTCAATAATATGCTGTTTTTATAAAAATGTTGTTGGCTTTATAATTGTGAGAGACATTTTTGTAGCTAGTAGCTAGGAAGGTAGTCATACCTAGGTAGCTTAGCTGACCTTTCTCAAAATTAACCTCATTATGGCTAGCTACTTCTTGTCTCTTGTGCTAGCTTTTATAGCCAAATATCCCTTCAGAAACTTACAACAGAAAAATATTGATATGGCCAGCATTGGAGACCATTTCTCCCCTCTTACTGCAGCTTTAGCTCATCTGGAAACAACAGAGAAATGCTGTGAAAACCAGCGTGCTGTAAACATTCAAAAATGTTTTGTAAACCAGCGTGCTGTAAACATTGTAAAATGTTTTGTCACCAGTGCTTGTTTTGTTGAAATGTTGTTGTCCTCACTGTTGCTCCTACGGCACTAATCTGGTGAGCACCTTTTGGAGCTCCGCCCAAGCAAGGCATTGGATTGGTTTGACATGTTGTGAGGTGTCACTGATTCCGGGTTCTGACCCCTCTTTAGCTGATTTCTGCCATGGAACTTCCCCAGGCTTCCCGTTTTAGGGGAGCCTGGCTCGCGACAAGGCTTGTGCATTCCAAATGGAACCCTATAGGACTCTGATCAAAACAAGTCCACTACATAGGGAATAGGGTGTCATTTGGGACACAGGCTAAATACACGGCCATTGAAAAAGACTACAAGCCATTAGCCAAGCTCTTCTCACATAACTCACTGTGATGGGCCATTCTCACATTTACATTTTCTGTCATTTAGCAGACACTCTTATCCAGAGGCATTTACAGTCAGTAGTCATTTAGCAGACACTCTTATCCAGAGGGATTTACAGTCAGTAGTCATTTAGCAGACACTCTTATCCAGAGGGATTTACAGTCAGTAGTCATTTAGCAGACACTCTTATCCAGAGGGATTTACAGTCAGTAGTCATTTAGCAGACACTCTTATCCAGAGGGATTTACAGTCAGTAGTCATTTAGCAGACACTCTTATCCAGAGGGATTTACAGTCAGTAGTCATTTAGCAGACACTCTTATCCAGAGGGATTTACAGTCAGTAGTCATTTAGCAGACACTCTTATCCAGAGGGATTTACAGTCAGTAGTCATTTAGCAGACACTCTTATCCAGAGGCATTTACAGTCAGTAGTCATTTAGCAGACACTCTTATCCAGAGGGATTTACAGTCAGTAGTCATTTAGCAGACACTCTTATCCAGAGGGATTTACAGTCAGTAGTCATTTAGCAGACACTCTTATCCAGAGGGATTTACAGTCAGTAGTCATTTAGCAGACACTCTTATCCAGAGGCATTTACAGTCAGTAGTCATTTAGCAGACACTCTTATCCAGAGGGATTTACAGTCAGTAGTCATTTAGCAGACACTCTTATCCAGAGGCATTTATAGTCAGTGGTCATTTAGCAGACACTCTTATCCAGAGGCATTTACAGTCAGTAGTCATTTAGCAGACACTCTTATCCAGAGGGATTTACAGTCAGTAGTCATTTAGCAGACACTCTTATCCAGAGGCATTTACAGACAGTTCATTCAACTAAGGTAGTAAGAACAACCACACATCACAGCGATAAGACAACCACACATCACAGTGATAAGACAACCACACATCACAGCGATAAGACAACCACACATCACAGCGATAAGACAACCACACATCACAGCGATAAGACAACCACACATCACAGTGATAAGACAACCACACATCACAGTGATAAGACAACCACACATCACAGCGATAAGACAACCACACATCACAGCGATAAGACAACCACACATCACAGCGATAAGACAACCACACATCACAGCGATAAGACAACCACACATCACAGCCAATAAGACAACCACACATCACAGTGATAAGACAACCACACATCACAGCGATAAGACAACCACACATCACAGTGATAAGACAACCACACATCACAGTGATAAGACAACCACACATCACAGTGATAAGACAACCACACATCACTGTAGAAGCTCGTGATCACTGAGATGAATACCTGTTGAAACTGAGCTCCCATCACCCTGATACTGCAGATCTGTGCTAGCTGAGGTTCACATGCTGTCTGGCTCCTCAAATAGTGGTGCAATAAAACCTCTGTGCTGTTTTTCTTGGCATGAAACGTGCCCTCCTTCCCTTCAAAGCTGTGCTGTTGTTCTTGGAATGAAACGTGCCCTCCTTCCCTTCAAAGCTGTGCTGTTGTTCTTGGAATGAAACGTACCCTCCTTTCCCTTCGAAGATGTGCTGTTGTTCTTGGAATGAAACGTACCCTCCTTTCCCTTCGAAGATGTGCTGTTGTTCTTGGAATGAAACGTACCCTCCTTTCCCTTCGAAGATGTTCTCTTTCTAGTGGTGGAATTGTTTCAGTGCAGTTTTGTGACTGGAATGATCAAATCAAATCAAATGTTATTTGTCATATTGGCCGAATACAACAGGTATTTCACCTTACAGTGGAATGCTTACTTACAAACCCTTAACCAACAATGCAGTTAAAAAAATAGTGTTATATTTACTAAATAAACTAAAGTAAAAATGTTTTATTCAATTAAAAGTAACACAATAAAATAACAATAACGAGGCTATATACAGTCAATGTGCAGGGGTTCAAGTTAGTGTAGGTCATTTGTACATGTAGGTAGGGGTAAAGTGACTATGTATAGATAATAAACAGTAAGGGGTTAGTGGAGGTCATTTGTACATGTAGGTAGGGGTAAAGTGACTATGTATAGATAATAAACAGTAAGGGGTACAGGTTAGTGGAGGTCATTTGTACATGTAGGTAGGGGTAAAGTGACTATGTATAGATAATAAACAGTAAGGGGGTACAGGTTAGTGGAGGTCATTTGTACATGTAGGTAGGGGTAAAGTGACTATGTATAGATAATAAACAGTAAGGGGGTACAGGTTAGTGGAGGTCATTTGTACATGTAGGTAGGGGTAAAGTGACTATGTATAGATAATAAACAGTAAGGGGGTACAGGTTAGTGGAGGTCATTTGTACATGTAGGTAGGGGTAAAGTGACTATGTATAGATAATAAACAGTAAGGGGTTAGTGGAGGTCATTTGTACATTAGGTAGGGGTAAAGTGACTATGTATAGATAATAAACAGTAAGGGGTTAGTGGAGGTCATTTGTACATGTAGGTAGGGTAAAGTGACTATGTATAGATAATAAACAGTAAGGGGTTAGTGGAGGTCATTTGTACATGTAGGTAGGGGTAAAGTGACTATGTATAGATAATAAACAGTAAGGGGTACAGGTTAGTGGAGGTCATTTGTACATGTAGGTAGGGGTAAAGTGACTATGTATAGATAATAAACAGTAAGGGGGTACAGGTTAGTGGAGGTCATTTGTACATGTAGGTAGGGGTAAAGTGACTATGTATAGATAATAAACAGTAAGGGGGTACAGGTTAGTGGAGGTCATTTGTACATGTAGGTAGGGGTAAAGTGACTATGTATAGATAATAAACAGTAAGGGGTTAGTGGAGGTCATTTGTACATGTAGGTAGGGGTAAAGTGACTATGTATAGATAATAAACAGTAAGGGGTACAGGTTAGTGGAGGTCATTTGTACATGTAGGTAGGGGTAAAGTGACTATGTATAGATAATAAACAGTAAGGGGTTAGTGGAGGTCATTTGTACATGTAGGTAGGGGTAAAGTGACTATGTATAGATAATAAACAGTAAGGGGTTAGTGGAGGTCATTTGTACATGTAGGTAGGGGTAAAGTGACTATGTATAGATAATAAACAGTAAGGGGGTACAGGTTAGTGGAGGTCATTTGTACATGTAGGTAGGGGTAAAGTGACTATGTATAGATAATAAACAGTAAGGGGGTACAGGTTAGTGGAGGTCATTTGTACATGTAGGTAGGGGTAAAGTGACTATGTATAGATAATAAACAGTAAGGGGGTACAGGTTAGTAGAGGTCATTTGTACATGTAGGTAGGGGTATAGTGACTATGTATAGATAATAAACAGTAAGGGGGTACAGGTTAGTGTAGGTCATTTGTACATGTAGGTAGGGGTAAAGTGACTATGTATAGATAATAAACAGTAAGGGGGTACAGGTTAGTGGAGGTCATTTGTACATGTAGGTAGGGGTATAGTGACTATGTATAGATAATAAACAGTAAGGGGGTACAGGTTAGTGGAGGTCATTTGTACATGTAGGTAGGGGTAAAGTGACTATGTATAGATAATAAACAGTAAGGGGGTACAGGTTAGTGGAGGTCATTTGTACATGTAGGTAGGGGTAAAGTGACTATGTATAGATAATAAACAGTAAGGGGGTACAGGTTAGTGGAGGTCATTTGTACATGTAGGTAGGGGTAAAGTGACTATGTATAGATAATAAACAGTAAGGGGTTAGTGGAGGTCATTTGTACATGTAGGTAGGGGTAAAGTGACTATGTATAGATAATAAACAGTAAGGGGGTACAGGTAGTGGAGGTCATTTGTACATGTAGGTAGGGGTAAAGTGACTATGTATAGATAATAAACAGTAAGGGGTAGTGGAGGTCATTTGTACATGTAGGTAGGGTAAAGTGACTATGTATAGATAATAAACAGTAAGGGGGTTAGTGGAGGTCCATTGTACATGTAGGTAGGGGTAAGTTGACTATGTATAGATAATAAACGTAAGGGGTACAGGTTAGTGGAGGTCATTTGTACATGTAGGTAGGGGGTACAGTGACTATGTATAGATAATAAACAGTAAGGGGTTAGTGGAGGTCATTTGTACATGTAGGTAGGGGTAAAGTGGACTATGTATAGTAATTAAACAGTAAGGGGTTATGGAGGTCATTTGTACATGTAGGTAGGGGTAAAGTGACTATGTATAGATAATAAACAGTAAGGGGGTACAGGTTAGTAGAGGTCATTTGTACATGTAGGTAGGGGTAAAGTGACTATGTATAGATAATAAAAAGTAAGGGGTTAGTGGAGGTCATTTGTACATGTAGGTAGGGGTATAGTGACTATGTATAGATAATTAACAGTAAGGGGGTACAGGTTAGTGGAGGTCATTTGTACATGTAGGTAGGGGTAAAGTGACTATGTATAGATAATAAACAGTAAGGGGTTAGTGGAGGTCATTTGTACATGTAGGTAGGGGTATAGTGACTATGTATAGATAATAAACAGTAAGGGGGGTACAGGTTAGTAGAGGTCATTTGTACATGTAGGTAGGGGTATAGTGACTATGTATAGATAATAAACAGTAAGGGGGTACAGGTTAGTGGAGGTCATTTGTACATGTAGGTAGGGGTATAGTGACTATGTATAGATAATAAACAGTAAGGGGGTACAGGTTAGTGGAGGTCATTTGTACATGTAGGTAGGGGTAAAGTGACTATGTATAGATAATAAACAGTAAGGGGTTAGTGGAGGTCATTTGTACATGTAGGTAGGGGTAAAGTGACTATGTATAGATAATAAACAGTAAGGGGTTAGTGGAGGTCATTTGTACATGTAGGTAGGGGTAAAGTGACTATGTATAGATAATAAACAGTAAGGGGTTAGTGGAGGTCATTTGTACATGTAGGTAGGGGTATAGTGACTATGTATAGATAATAAACAGTAAGGGGGTACAGGTTAGTGGAGGTCATTTGTACATGTAGGTAGGGGTAAAGTGACTATGTATAGATAATAAACAGTAAGGGGGTACAGGTTAGTAGAGGTCATTTGTACATGTAGGTAGGGGTAAAGTGACTATGTATAGATAATAAACAGTAAGGGGTTAGTGGAGGTCATTTGTACATGTAGGTAGGGGTATAGTGACTATGTATAGATAATAAACAGTAAGGGGTTAGTGGAGGTCATTTGTACATGTAGGTAGGGGTAAAGTGACTATGTATAGATAATAAACAGTAAGGGGTTAGTGGAGGTCATTTGTACATGTAGGTAGGGGTATAGTGACTATGTATAGATAATAAACAGTAAGGGGGTACAGGTTAGTGGAGGTCATTTGTACATGTAGGTAGGGGTAAAGTGACTATGTATAGATAATAAACAGTAAGGGGGTACAGGTTAGTAGAGGTCATTTGTACATGTAGGTAGGGGTAAAGTGACTATGTATAGATAATAAACAGTAAGGGGTTAGTGGAGGTCATTTGTACATGTAGGTAGGGGTATAGTGACTATGTATAGATAATAAACAGTAAGGGGGTACAGGTTAGTGGAGGTCATTTGTACATGTAGGTAGGGGTAAAGTGACTATGTATAGATAATAAACAGTAAGGGGGTACAGGTTAGTGGAGGTCATGTGTACATGTAGGTAGGGGTAAAGTGACTATGTATAGATAATAAACAGTAAGGGGGTACAGGTTAGTGGAGGTCATTTGTACATGTAGGTAGGGGTATAGTGACTATGTATAGATAATAAACAGTAAGGGGTACAGGTTAGTGGAGGTCATTTGTACATGTAGGTAGGGGTAAGTGACTATGTATAGATAATAAACAGTAAGGGGGTACAGGTTAGTGGAGGTCATTTGTACATGTAGGTAGGGGTAAAGTGACTATGTATAGATAATAAACAGTAAGGGGTTAGTGGAGGTCATTTGTACATGTAGGTAGGGGTAAAGTGACTATGTATAGATAATAAACAGTAAAGGGGTACAGGTTAGTGGAGGTCATTTGTACATGTAGGTAGGGGTATAGTGACTATGTATAGATAATAAACAGTAAGGGGGTACAGGTTAGTGGAGGTCATTTGTACATGTAGGTAGGGGTAAAGTGACTATGTATAGATAATAAACAGTAAGGGGTTAGTGGAGGTCATTTGTACATGTAGGTAGGGGTAAAGTGACTATGTATAGATAATAAACAGTAAGGGGGTACAGGTTAGTGGAGGTCATTTGTACATGTAGGTAGGGGTAAAGTGACTATGTATAGATAATAAACAGTAAGGGGTTAGTGGAGGTCATTTGTACATGTAGGTAGGGGTAAAGTGACTATGTATAGATAATAAACAGTAAGGGGGTACAGGTTAGTGGAGGTCATTTGTACATGTAGGTAGGGGTAAAGTGACTATGTATAGATAATAAACAGTAAGGGGGTTAGTGGAGGTCATTTGTACATGTAGGTAGGGGTAAAGTGACTATGTATAGATAATAAACAGTAAAGGGTACAGGTTAGTGGAGGTCATTTGTACATGTAGGTAGGGGTAAAGTGACTATGTATAGATAATAAACAGTAAGGGGTTAGTGGAGGGTCATTTGTACATGTAGGTAGGGGTAAAGTGACTATGTATAGATAATAAACAGTAAGGGGGTTAGTGGAGGTCATTTCTACATGTAGGTAGGGGTATAGTGACTATGTATAGATAATAAACAGTAAGGGGGTACAGGTTAGTGGAGGTCATTTGTACATGTAGGTAGGGGTAAGTGACTATGTATAGATAATAAACAGTAAGGGGTACAGGTTAGTGGAGGTCATTTGTACATGTAGGTAGGGGTAAAGTGACTATGTATAGATAATAAACAGTAAGGGGTTAGTGGAGGTCATTTGTACATGTAGGTAGGGGTAAAGTGACTATGTATAGATAATAAACAGTAAGGGGGTACAGGTTAGTGGAGGTCATTTGTACATGTAGGTAGGGGTAAAGTGACTATGTATAGATAATAAACAGTAAGGGGGTACAGGTTAGTGGAGGTCATTTGTACATGTAGGTAGGGGTATAGTGACTATGTATAGATAATAAACAGTAAGGGGTTAGTGGAGGTCATTTGTACATGTAGGTAGGGGTAAAGTGACTATGTATAGATAATAAACAGTAAGGGGTTAGTGGAGGTCATTTGTACATGTAGGTAGGGGTAAAGTGACTATGTATAGATAATAAACAGTAAGGGGTTAGTGGAGGTCATTTGTACATGTAGGTAGGGGGTAAAGTGACTATGTATAGATAATAAACAGTAAGGGGGTACAGGTTAGTGGAGGTCATTTGTACATGTAGGTAGGGGTAAAGTGACTATGTATAGATAATAAACAGTAAGGGGGTACAGGTTAGTAGAGGTCATTTGTACATGTAGGTAGGGGTAAAGTGACTATGTATAGATAATAAACAGTAAGGGGTTAGTGGAGGTCATTTGTACATGTAGGTAGGGGTAAAGTGACTATGTATAGATAATAAACAGTAAGGGGGTACAGGTTAGTGGAGGTCATTTGTACATGTAGGTAGGGGTAAAGTGACTATGTATAGATAATAAACAGTAAGGGGTTAGTGGAGGTCATTTGTACATGTAGGTAGGGGTAAAGTGACTATGTATAGATAATAAACAGTAAGGGGTTAGTGGAGGTCATTTGTACATGTAGGTAGGGGTATAGTGACTATGTATAGATAATAAACAGTAAGGGGTTAGTGGAGGTCATTTGTACATGTAGGTAGGGGTAAAGTGACTATGTATAGATAATAAACAGTAAGGGGGTACAGGTTAGTGGAGGTCATTTGTACATGTAGGTAGGGGTAAAGTGACTATGTATAGATAATAAACAGTAAGGGGTACAGGTTAGTGGAGGTCATTTGTACATGTAGGTAGGGGTAAAGTGACTATGTATAGATAATAAACAGTAAGGGGGTACAGGTTAGTGTAGGTCATTTGTACATGTAGGTAGGGGTAAAGTGACTATGTATAGATAATAAACAGTAAGGGGGTTAGTGAGGTCATTTGTACATGTAGGTAGGGGGTAAAGTGACTATGTATAGATAATAAACAGTAAGGGGTACAGGTTAGTGGAGGTCATTTGTACATGTAGGTAGGGGTAAAGTGACTATGTATAGATAATAAACAGTAAGGGGGTACAGGTTAGTGGAGGTCATTTGTACATGTAGGTAGGGGTAATAGTGACTATGTATAGATAATAAACAGTAAGGGGGTACAGGTTAGTGGAGGTCATTTGTACATGTAGGTAGGGGTAAGTGACTATGTATAGATAATAAACAGTAAGGGGGTACAGGTTAGTGGAGGTCATTTGTACATGTAGGTAGGGGTAAGTGACTATGTATAGATAATAAACAGTAGGGGGTACAGGTTAGTGGAGGTCATTTGTACATGTAGGTAGGGGTAAAGTGACTATGTATAGATAATAAACAGTAAGGGGGTACAGGTTAGTGGAGGTCATTTGTACATGTAGGTAGGGGGTAAAGTGACTATGTATAGATAATAAACAGTAAGGGGTTAGTAGAGGTCATTTGTACATGTAGGTAGGGGTAAAGTGACTATGTATAGATAATAAACAGTAAGGGGTTAGTGGAGGTCATTTGTACATGTAGGTAGGGGTATAGTGACTATGTATAGATAATAAACAGTAAGGGGTTAGTGGAGTTCATTTGTACATGTAGGTAGGGGTAAAGTGACTATGTATAGATAATAAACAGTAAGGGGTTAGTGGAGGTCATTTGTACATGTAGGTAGGGGTAAAGTGACTATGTATAGATAATAAACAGTAAGGGGGTACAGGTTAGTGGAGGTCATTTGTACATGTAGGTAGGGGTATAGTGACTATGTATAGATAATAAACAGTAAGGGGTTAGTGGAGGTCATTTGTACATGTAGGTAGGGGTATAGTGACTATGTATAGATAATAAACAGTAAGGGGTTAGTGGAGGTCATTTGTACATGTAGGTAGGGGTAAAGTGACTATGTATAGATAATAAACAGTAAGGGGTTAGTGGAGGTCATTTGTACATGTAGGTAGGGGTAAGTGACTATGTATAGATAATAAACAGTAAGGGGTTAGTGGAGGTCATTTGTACATGTAGGTAGGGGTAAAGTGACTATGTATAGATAATAAACAGTAAGGGGTACAGGTTAGTGGAGGTCATTTGTACATGTAGGTAGGGGTAAAGTGACTATGTATAGATAATAAACAGTAAGGGGTACAGGTTAGTGGAGGTCATTTGTACATGTAGGTAGGGGTATAGTGACTATGTATAGATAATAAACAGTAAGGGGTACAGGTTAGTGGAGGTCATTTGTACATGTAGGTAGGGGTATAGTGACTATGTATAGATAATAAACAGTAAGGGGGTACAGGTTAGTGGAGGTCATTTGTACATGTAGGTAGGGGTAAAGTGACTATGTATAGATAATAAACAGTAAGGGGGTACAGGTTAGTGGAGGTCATTTGTACATGTAGGTAGGGGTAAGTGACTATGTATAGATAATAAACAGTAAGGGGGTACAGGTTAGTGGAGGTCATTGTACATGTAGGTAGGGGTAATAGTGACTATGTATAGATAATAAACAGTAAGGGGTTAGTGGAGGTCATTTGTACATGTAGGTAGGGGTAAAGTGACTATGTATAGATAATAAACAGTAAGGGGGTACAGGTTAGTGGAGGTCATTTGTACATGTAGGTAGGGGTAAAGTGACTATGTATAGATAATAAACAGTAAGGGGTTAGTGGAGGTCATTTGTACATGTAGGTAGGGGTAAAGTGACTATGTATAGATAATAAACAGTAAGGGGTTAGTGGAGGTCATTTGTACATGTAGGTAGGGGTGTTATAGTGACTATGTATAGATAATAAACAGTAAGGGGTTAGTGGAGGGTCATTGTACATGTAGGTTAGGGGTAAAGTGACTATGTATAGATAATAAACAGTAAAGGGGGTACAGGTTAGTGGAGGTCATGTGTACATGTAGGTAGGGGTAAAGTGACTATGTATAGATAATAAACAGTAAGGGGTACAGGTTAGTGGAGGTCATTTGTACATTGTAGGTAGGGGGTAATAGTGACTATGTAGAGATAATAAACAGTAAGGGGGTTAGTGGAGGTCATTTGTACATGTAGGTAGGGGTAAAGTGACTATTATAGATAATAAACAGTAAGGGGGTACAGGTTAGTGGAGGTCATTTGTACATGTAGGTAGGGGTAAGTAAAGTGGACTATGTATAGATAATAAACAGTAAAGGGGGTACAGGTTAGTGAGGTCATTTGTACATGTAGGTAGGGGTAAAGTGACTATGTATAGATAATAAACAGTAAGGGGGTACAGGTTAGTGGAGGTCATTTGTACATGTAGGTAGGGGTAAGTGACTATGTATAGATAATAAACAGTAAGGGTACAGGTTAGTGGAGGTCATTTGTACATGTAGGTAGGGGTATAGTGACTATGTATAGATAATAAACAGTAAGGGGTTAGTGGAGGTCATTGTGTACATGTAGGTAGGGGTATAGTGACTATGTATAGATAATAAACAGTAAGGGGGTTAGTGGAGGTCATTTGTACATGTAGTAGGGGTAAAGTGACTATGTATAGATAATAAACAGTAAGGGGTTAGTTGAGTGTCATTTGTACATGTAGGTAGGGGTAAAGTGACTATGTATAGATAATAAACAGTAAGGGGTATAGTGGAGGTCATTTGTACATGTAGGGTAGGGGTAAGTGACTATGTATAGATAATAAACAGTAGGGGGTACAGGTTTAGTGAGGTCATTTGTACATGTAGGTAGGGGTAAAGTGACTATGTATAGATAATAAACAGTAAGGGGGTACAGGTTAGTGGAGGTCATTTGTACATGTAGGTAGGGGTAAGTGACTATGTATAGATAATAAACAGTAAGGGGTTAGTGGAGGTCATTTGTACATGTAGGTAGGGGTAAAGTGACTATGTATAAGATAATAACAGTAAGGGGGTACAGGTTAGTGGAGGTCATTTGTACATGTAGGTAGGGGTAATGGGACTATGTATAGATAATAAACAGTAAGGGGGTACAGGTTAGTGGAGGTCATTTGTACATGTAGGTAGGGGTAAAGTGACTATGTATAGATAATAAACAGTAAGGGGGTACCGGTTAGTGGAGGTCATTTGTACATGTAGGTAGGGGTAAAGTGACTATGTATAGATATAAACAGTAAGGGGGTATTAGTGGAGGGTCATTTGTACATGTAGGTTATGGGTAAAGTGACTAGGTTAGATAATAAACGTAAGAGGGTACAGTTAGTAGTGGAGGGTCATTTGTACATGTAGGTAGGGGTATAGTGACTATGTATAGATAATAAACAGTAAGGGGTTAGTGGAGGTCATTTGTACGTAGGTAGGGGTAAAGTGACTATGTATAGATAATAAACAGTAAGGGGTTAGTGGAGGTCATTTGTACATGGTAGGTAGGGGTAAAGTGACTATGTATAGATAATAAACAGTAAGGGGGTACAGGTTAGTGGAGGGCATTTGTACATGTAGGTAGGGGTAAAGGGACTATGTATAGATAATAAACAGTAAGGGGTTAGTGGAGGTCATTGTACATGTAGGTAGGGGTATAGTGGACTATGTATAGATAATAAACAGTAAGGGGGTACAGGTTAGTGGAGGTCATTTGTACATGTAGGTAGGGGTTAAAGTGACTGTATAGATAATAAACAGTAAGGGGGGGTACAGGTTAGTGGAGGTCATTTGTACATGTAGGTAGGGGTAAAGTGACTATGTATAGATAATAAACAGTAAGGGGGTACAGGTTAGTGGAGGTCATTTGTACATGTAGGTAGGGGTAAAGTGACTATGTATAGATAATAAACATGCAGTAAGGGGGGTACAGGTTAGTGGAGGTCATTTGTACATGTAGGTAGGGTGTTAAAGTGACTATGTATAGATAATAAACAGTAAGGGGGTACAGGTTAGTGGAGGTCATTTGTACATGTAGGTAGGGGTAAAGTGACTATGTATAGATAATAAAAGTAAGGTTAGTGGAGGTCATTTGTACATGTAGGTAGGGTAAAGGACTAGTATAGATAATAAATAGGGTAGTGTGGAGGTCATTTGTACATGTAGGTAGGGGTAAAGTGACTATGTATAGATAATAAACAGTAAGGGGTGGTTAGTGAGGTCATTTGTACATGTAGGTAGGGGTAAAGTGACTATGTATAGATAATAAACAGTAAGGGGGTTAGGGTACAGTACTGTAGTTGGAAGTACCTATTTTACAGTGTAGTCATTGGACATGTGTAGGGGTAAGTGACTATGTATAGATAATAAACAGTAAGGGGTTAGTGGAGGTCATTTGTACATGTAGGTAGGGGTTATAGTGACTATGTATAGATAATAATACAGTAAGGGGTACAGGTTAGTTAGAGGTCATTTGTACATGTAGGTAGGGTTAAAGGTAAGTGACTATGTATAGATAATAAACAGTAAGGGGGTACCAGGTTAGTGGATGGTCATTTGTACTGTAGGTAGGGGTAAAGTGACTATTGTATAGATAATAAACAGTAAGGGGGTACAGGTTATTGGAGGTCCATTTGTACATTGTAGGTAGGGGTTATAAAGTGACTATGTATAGATAATAAACAGTAAGGGGGGGTACAGGTAGTAGAGGTCATTTGTACATGTAGGTAGGGGTTTTAAAGTGACTATGTATAGATAATAACAGTAAGGGGGTACAGGTTAGTGGAGGTCATTGTACATGTAGGTAGGGGTAAAGTGACTAGTATAGATAATAAACAGTAAGGGGTTAGTGGAGGTCATTTGTACATGTTAGGTAGGGGTAAAGTGACTATGTATAGATAATAAACAGTAAGGGGGTACAGGTTAGTGGAGGTCATTTGTACATGTAGGTAGGGTATAGTGACTATGTATAGATAATAAACAGTAAGGGGGTACAGGTTAGTGGAGGTCATTTGTACATGTAGGTAGGGGTAAAGTGACTATGTATAGATAATAAACAGTAAGGGGGTACAGGTTAGTGGAGGTCATTTGTACATGTAGGTAGGGGTAAAGTGACTATGTATAGATAATAAACAGTAAAGGGTACATGTTAGTGGAGGTCATTTGTACATGTAGGTAGGGGTAAAGTGACTATGTATAGATAATAAACAGTAAGGGTTAGTGGAGGTCATTTGTACATGTAGGTAGGGGTAAAGTGACTATGTATAGATAATAAACAGTAAGGGGTTAGTGGAGGTCATTTGTACATGTAGGTAGGGGTAAAGTGACTATGTATAGATAATAAACAGTAAGGGGGGTACAGGTTAGTGGAGGTCATTTGTACATGTAGGTAGGGGTAAAGTGACTATGTATAGATAATAAATAGTAAAGGGGTACAGGTTAGTGGAGGTCATTTGTACATGTAGGTAGGGGTATAGTGACTATGTATAGATAATAAACAGTAAGGGGGTACAGGTTAGTGGAGGTCATTTGTACATGTAGGTAGGGGTAAAGTGACTATGTATAGATAATAAACAGTAAGGGGTACAGGTTAGTGGAGGTCATTTGTACATGTAGGTAGGGGTATAGTGACTATGTATAGATAATAAACAGTAGGGGGTACAGGTTAGTAGAGGTCATTTGTACATGTAGGTAGGGGTAAAGTGACTATGTATAGATAATAAACAGTAAGGGGTTAGTGGAGGTCATTTGTACATGTAGGTAGGGGTAAAGTGACTATGTATAGATAATAAACAGTAAGGGTTAGTGGAGGTCATTTGTACATGTAGGTAGGGGTAAAGTGACTATGTATAGATAATAAACAGTAAGGGGTACAGGTTAGTGGAGGTCATTTGTACATGTAGGTAGGGGTAAAGTGACTATGTATAGATAATAAACAGTAAGTAGCAGCAGTGTAAAAACAAATGGATCAATGTAATAGTCCGGGTAGCCATTTGATTAATTGTTCAGCAGTCTTATGGCTTGTGGGTAGAAGCTGTTAAGGAGCCTTTTAGACCTAGACTTGGCACGCCGGTACAGCTTTCTGTGCGGGTAGCAGAGACACCAGTCTATGAATTGTGTGACTGGAGTTTTTGACCATTTTTTGGGCCTTCCTCTGACACCATCTAGCATATAGGTACTGGATGGCAGTAAGCTTGGCCCCAGTGATGTACTGGGTCATACGCACTACCCTCTGTAGCACCTTACAGTCAGATGCCGAGCAGTTAATATACCAGGCGGTGATTCAACCGGTCAAGGGGATAAGGTTTTGTCGTGCCCTCTTCACAACTATCTTGGTGTGTTTGGACCATGTTAGTTGTTGGTGATGTGGACACCAAGGAACTTGAAACTCTCGACCCGCTCCACTACAGCCCCGTCGACGTGAAGGGGGCCATGTTCGGCCCTCCTTTTCCTGTAGTCCACTATCATCTCCTTTTGTCTTGCTCACGTTGAGGGAGAGGTTGTAGTCCTGGCACCAAATTGCCAGGTCTCTGACCACCTCCCTATAGGCTGTCTCATCGTTGTCTGCGATCAAGCCTTCCACTGTTGTGTCGTCAGCAAACTTAATGATGGTGTTGGAGTCGTTCTTGGCGACTCAGTCGTGGGTGAACACGAGGGGACTAAGCAAGCACGACTAAGGGGCACCCGTGTTGAGGATCAGCGTGGCAGATGTGTTGTTGCTTAACCTTACCACCTGGAGGCGGCCTGTCAGGAAGTCCAGGATCCAGTTGCAGAGGTAGGTGTTTAGTCCCAGGGTCCTTAGCTTAGTGATGAGCTTTGTGGGCACTATGGTGTTGAACGCTGAGCTGTAGTCAATGAACAGCATTCTCACATAGATGTTGTTTTTGTCCAGGTGTGAAAGGGCAGTGTGGAGTGCAATTGAGATTGTGTCATCTGTGGATCTGTTGGGGTGGTATGCGAATTGGAGTGGGTCTAGGGTTTCTGGGATGAAGATTTTGATGTGCGCCATGACCAGCATTTCAAACCACTTCATGGCTACCGACGTGAGCACTACGGAGCAGTAGTCATTTAGGCAGGTTACCTTTCGCTTTCATGGGCACAGGGACTATGGTGGTTTGTTTGAAACATGTAGGTATTACACACTCGGCCAGGGGGAGCTTGAAAATGTCAGTGAAGACACTTGCCCTTTGGTCCGCACATGCTCTGAGTACACATCCTGGTAATCTTTCTGGTCCCGCGGCCTTGTGAATGTTGATCTGTTTAAAGTTCTTGCTCACATCGACTACGGAGAACGTGATCACACAGTTGTCCGGAACAGCTGGTGCTCTCATGCATGCTTAAGTGTTGCTTGCCTCGAAGCGAGCATAAAAGGCATTTAGCTCATCTGGTAGGCTCGCATCACTGGGCAGCTCGTGACTGGGTTTCCCTTTGTAGTCCATAATAGTTTGTATGCCCTGCCACATCCGACGAGCACCAGAGTCAGTGTAGTATTCGATCTTTGTCCTGTATTGACACTTTGCCTGTTTGATGGTTCGTCTGAGGGAATAGCAGGATTTTTTTATAAGCGTCCGGATTAGTGTCCTGCTTCTTGAAAGTGGCAGCTTTAGCCTTTAGCTAGGTGCGGATGTTGCCTGTAATCCATGGCTTCTGGTTGGGCTATATGTACGGTCACTGTGGGGACGACGTCGCAGATGCACTTATTAATGAAGCCGGTAACTGTGGTGGTATACTCCTCAATGCCATTGGATGAATTGCGGAACATATTCCAGTCTGTGCTAGCAAAACAGTCCTGTAGCGTAGCATCCGCATCATCTGACCACTGGCATGGTGTGTGTGTGTTTGCGTGCGTTCATGTGTGCATTCCCATTTGTGTGTTTGTGTGCGTGCTGTCGGAGACAGCGGTTTCTCCCAAATGGCACCCTATTCCCTACGTAGTGCACTACTTTTGACCAGAGCCCTATTGGCCCTGGTTAAAAGTAGTGTACTATAAAGGGAATAGGGTGCCATTTGGGAGTGAGTCGGGGAGAAATCAGAGGGTTGTTTAGCTGTTAGCAGGAGGTTAGTTGTTAGACATCTGTTAGTTCCTGTCTTCCCTCAGGCTCCAGGGATAATGGCTAGTGGGTCAATCAGCCCTCAACATGGGCATGTTTCAGATGCCTGACTGCTTTAGAGGAGGGCCTTGATGGGGGGAGGGGGAGGAGTGTGTGTGTGTAAATCTCTTGTTCTTAGAGTGAGGGGCGGGCGGGAGGGAGCGACACACACACACACACACACACACACACACACACCTGCAGGGCTGGGGGGGGACATCAAAGGCCCCCTCAAAACAGACACACATGCTGGGCTGCGGGGGCTAACTGACACAGCCGCCTGGGGCTACAACGGTCTCCCCTCCTTCTCAACCTCCCTCCCTTCCTCCCACCCCTCACTGTGTCTGAGGACAAGAGACACACACACACATTGTGACTATAATGTCATTCACACCCATGTGGAATGTGTCAATGTGGGAGGGAGGAAGCCCTTTCTACTCCTTCCTTCTTCCTCATGTCTCAGTGTTTTCCTTCTCCTTTGTTTTACTCTTTCCATGGGTCTAAAGCCAGTCTGATTAAAGCCAGTCGGATTTAAAGCCAGTCTGATTAAAGCCAGTCTGATTTAAAGGCAGTCTGATTTAAAGGCAGTCTGATTTAAAGGCAGTCTGATTAAAGGCAGTCTGATTAAAGGCAGTCTGATTAAAGCCAGTCTGATTAAAGCCAGTCTGATTTAAAGCCAGTCTGATTTAAAGCCAGTCTGATTAAAGCCAGTCTGATTAAAAGCCAGTCTGATTAAAAGCCAGTCTGATTTAAAGGCAGTCTGATTTAAAGGCAGTCTGATTAAAGCCAGTCCCTCCTGCTAGGCTGCACTGGGCTCTATAAGCCCTTAGGAATGTCTGATGTATCCCTCATGTTTAACACACACTGGGGCTGCCTTCCAAAAGGCACCCTATTCCCTATAGAGTGCACTACTTTTGAGCAAAGCCCGGCGAGCCCTATAGACCCTGGTCCAATGTAGAGCCCCATATAGGGAATAGGGTGCCATCTGCGCCTCAGTCTGGCCCCTCCATTACCCGGCCGGGGAAGATAAGCGCTCAGCACTCTGAAACAGAGCCAGATCAAAATATAAAAAATTACTATTTTCAATACGCCCACCTTCTCCGCACCTTCTCCCCATTCTTTCCGTCCGATGGTGAGGCAGGCAAAGGGGTGTGTGTAATTGTTTTCCTGATTTCTACACGAACATTGAGGTCATATTTTTGAGTCTTTGGTTGGTGGAACTGGACTGGCCTTGACTGAGACCAGCTGAGAGAGATGCTTGTGCTCTTACTCCTCCAAACATAGCTTGTCACCATAGTTTCCATCCTAGTCTTGAGCATATCTATGTGTTGGCTTGTCACCATAGTTTTCCATCCTAGTCTTGAACATATCTATGTGTTGGCTTGTCACCATAGTTTCCATCCTAGTCTTGAACATATTTATGTGTTGGCTTGTCACCATAGTTTCCATCCTAGTCTTGAACATATCTATGTGTTGGCTTGTCACCATAGTTTCCATCCTAGTCTTGAGCATATCTATGTGTTGGCTTGTCACCATAGTTTCCATCCTAGTCTTGAACATATCTATGTGTTGGCTTGTCACCATAGTTTCCATCCTAGTCTTGAACATATTTATGTGTTGGCTTGTCACCATAGTTTCCATCCTAGTCTTGAACATATCTATGTGTTGGCTTGTCACCATAGTTTCCATCCTAGTCTTGAACATATCTAGGTGTTGGCTTGTCACCATAGTTTCCATCCTAGTCTTGAACATATCTAGGTGTTGGCTTGTCACCATAGTTTCCATCCTAGTCTTGAACATATCTATGTGTTGGCTTGTCACCATAGTTTCCATCCTAGTCTTGAACATATCTAGGTGTTGGCTTGTCACCATAGTTTCCATCCTAGTCTTGAACATATCTATGTGTTGGCTTGTCACCATAGTTTCCATCCTAGTCTTGAACATATCTAGGGTGTTGGCTTGTCACCATAGTTTCTCATCCTAGTCTTGAACATATCTATGTGTTGGCTTGTCACCATAGTTTCCATCCTACTCTTGAACATATCTATGTGTTGGCTTGTCACCATAGTTTCCATCCTAGTCTTGAACATATTTATGTGTTGGCTTGTCACCATAGTTTCCATCCTAGTCTTGAACATATCTATGTGTTGGCTTGTCACCATAGTTTCCATCCTAGTATTGAGCATATCTATGTGTTGGCTTGTCACCATAGTTTCCATCCTAGTCTTGAACATATCTAGGTGTTGGCTTGTCACCATAGTTTCCATCCTAGTCTTGAACATATCTATGTGTTGGCTTGTCACCATAGTTTCCATCCTAGTCTTGAACATATTTATGTGTTGGCTTGTCACCATAGTTTCCATCCTAGTCTTGAACATATCTATGTGTTGGCTTGTCACCATAGTTTCCATCCTAGTATTGAGCATATCTATGTGTTGGCTTGTCACCATAGTTTCCATCCTAGTCTTGAACATATCTATGTGTTGGCTTGTCACCATAGTTTCCATCCTTGTCTTGAACATATCTATGTGTTGGCTTGTCACCATAGTTTCCATCCTAGTCTTGAACATATCTATGTGTTGGCTTGTCACCATAGTTTCCATCCTAGTCTTGAACATATCTATGTGTTGGCTTGTCACCATAGTTTCCATCCTAGTCTTGAACATATCTATGTGTTGGCTTGTCACCATAGTTTCCATCCTAGTCTTGAACATATCTATGTGTTGGCTTGTCACCATAGTTTCCATCCTAGTCTTGAACATATTTATGTGTTGGCTTGTCACCATAGTTTCCATCCTAGTCTTGAACATATCTATGTGTTGGCTTGTCACCATAGTTTCCATCCTAGTCTTGAGCATATCTATGTGTTGGCTTGTCAACCACTTACCACTCATCAGTTTGATCTATAAAAGAGTTCCCTCATCACTGGCATCTGCAGCACCGATAAATAAATCACTATCTATCTGATAATTGATGCTAAGCTAACTGTTTTGTTTCTCCTTCCAGGTTGCCCTGGGAGATGCCTGTGTTAGTGGGCAGTTCAGCCAGTCAGGGGAGTGCTGTAGCCCGTGTCCTCCAGGCCATGGGGTGGAGGTAGAGTGTGGGATGGAGGACACCAAGTGCCAGCCTTGCCCTGAGGGTGAGTCATGGAGGCAATAGGGTTTAGATGCTGTTGCTTATGCCATTCCCCCAGTAGACATACAACTATAGTACATACATATTGATAATACTGTGAGATACATTCAAATCACCTATACCTTGTATGTTCCAGGAACGTTCTCCCCATCAGACGGTCTCTCCCCGTGCCTCCCCTGTGCCCGCTGCCCTGCTGGCATCCCAGAGCTGACCTCCTGCAGCGCCACCCAGGATACCCACTGTGATTGTGACCAGCACTTCTACCTGTGGCGGGATGGGAAGAGTGTGACGGGGCTGTGTGCCGCCTGCACCATGTGTGGACGTGGCGAGGGGGTGGTGAGGCTGTGTGGTGCCCGGGGGAACACCCAGTGCCAACCATGTCACCCAGGAACGTTCTCCGAGGAGAAGAGTGATATCAAGCCCTGCCAGGCCTGCTCTCAGTGCTCTGACACTGAGGTGGAGATCAGAGCCTGCCAGCTCAACTCTGACACCCTCTGCATGGGTGCGTCTCTGTGTGTATGGTGTGTGTATGGACTTAAAGTTGACCGGGGCAGCTCTAGCAGGGCAGCTCTAGCAGGGCAGCTCTAACAGGGCAGCTCTAGCAGGGCAGCTCTAGCAGGGCAGCTCTAACAGGGCAGCTCTAGCAGGGCAGACATTTGACGAACTGACTTATTGGAAAGGTGGCATCCTATGACGGTGCCACGTTGAAAGTTACTGAGTTCTTCAGTAAGGCCATTCTACTGCCAATTTTTGTCTATGGAGATTGCATTGCTGTGTGCTTTATACAGTTGTCAGCAACGGGTGTGACTGAAATAGCTGAATCCACTCATTTGAAGGGGTGTCCATATACACTATATATACAAAAGTATGTTTCCCATGCCAATAAAGCCCCTTTGAGGGAGGGGGAGAGAGGGAGAGAGGAGACATGTGGCCAACACCTGTACCCACACCTAATCTGAACACTTAGCAACACTCTTGAGGAAACATGAGCACAGTCCAACAGAGAGAAAACACTCTTAAGTGCTGCAGTCAAATGGCTCGGAGCCGACAGCTCTTAAGAGGGACAATCTAACTATCCCCACACCAGACCCCAGGGCCTTGGCACACTGGTGACCCCAACATGGTAACCCCTCACTGGCTCCAAATGACCAAGCCTTGGCCTAGTGGCCTGGATCTCCCCAGGAGTCTGGTCATCTGAACACACACAGGTCACCCCATCTGACAGTGTAGATAGAGGTCAGGGGAGTCCCCAGTCGTGTTTGATCCTAAAATAGGCTGGCTGTAGAAGGAGTAAGGAGGGGTTGGGGGGGGGGCATGACTGAGTCAGGGCTGTAGTAAGGGGTAAAGAGGAGGGGGGGTTGACTGAGTCAGGGGCTGGTAGCTGACTGGGTCGGGGGGGGCTGGTAGCTGACTGGATCAGAGGGGGCTGGTAGCTGACTGGATCAAGGGGGGGCTGGTAGCTGACTGGGTCGGGGGGGCTGGTAGATGACTGGATCAAGGGGGGCTGGTAGCTGACTGGGTCGGGGGGGGGTTGGTAGCTAACTGGGTCGGGGGGGGGCTGGTAGCTAACTGGGTCGGGGGGGCTGGTAGCTGACTGGGTCAGGGGGGGCTGGTAGCTGACTGGGTCGGGGGGGCTGGTAGCTGACTGGGTCGGGGGGGCTGGTAGATGACTGGATCAAGGGGGGCTGGTAGCTGACTGGGTCGGGGGGGGCTGGTAGATGACTGGATCAAGGGGGGCTGGTAGCTGACTGGGTTGGGGGGGTCTGGGAGCTGACTGGGTCAGGGGGGGCTGGTAGCTGACTGGATCAGGGGGGGCTGGTAGCTGACTGGATTGGGGGGGCTGGTAGCTGACTGGATCAGAGGGGGCTGGTAGCTGACTGGATCAGAGGGGGCTGGTAGCTGACTGGATCAGAGGGGGCTGGTAGCTGACTGGATCAGAGGGGTCTGGTAGCTAACTGGGTCGGGGGGGCTGGTAGCTGACTGGGTCGGGGGGCTGGTAGCTGACTGGGTCGGGGGGGCTGGTAGCTAACTGGGTCAGGGGGGGGGCTGGTAGCTAACTGGGTCAGGGGGGGCTGGTAGTTGACTGGGTCGGGGGGGTCTGGTAGCTGACTGGGTCAGGGGGGGCTGGTAGTTGACTGGTCAGGGGGGGCTGGTAGTTGACTGGGTCGGGGGGGGTCTGGTAGCTGACTGGGTCAGGGGGGGCTGGTAGCTGACTGGATCAGGGGGGGCTGGTAGCTGACTGGATCGGGGGGGCTGGTAGCTGACTGGATCAGAGGGGGCTGGTAGCTGACTGGGTTGGGAGGGTCTGGTAGCTGACTGGGTCAGGGGGGGGCTGGTAGCTGACTGGATCGGGGGGCTGGTAGCTGACTGGATCGGGGGGGCTGGGAGCTGACAGGCCCTCACAGACTACTGCTGCTGGATTAATTTTGGCAACAAGATCATTATTCAGATAGCTGGTAGTGTTACCAAATATGTTCACTGTTTGTGACTGTGTGACTGTGGGACTGTGTGACTGTGGGTCTGTGTGACTGTGTTTGAATCAACTGTAGGTATGAAACCCCTCACATTTTATACACAGTCATTGACTTATTACAAAAAAAACATTGTGCCAATGGTAGATGTGTCAAGGCCCTTGATTTGATGTTGAGACAGGGATAAGGACAGGGCAGATATGTTGAGACAGGGATAAGGACAGGGCAGATATGTTGAGACAGGGATAAGGACAGGGCAGATATGTTGAGACAGGGATAAGGACAGGGCAGATATGTTGAGACAGGTATAAGGACAGGGCAGATATGTTGAGACAGGGATAAGGACAGGGCAGATATGTTGAGACAGGGATAAGGACAGGGCAGATATGTTGAGACAGGTATAAGGACAGGGCCCCGCATATGTTGAGGACAGGTATAAGGACAGGGCAGATATGTTGAGACAGGTATAAGGACAGGGCCAGATATGTTGAGACAGGGTAAGGACAGGGCAGATATGTTGAGACAGGTATAAGGACAGGGCAGATCTGTTGAGACAGGTATAAGGACAGGGCAGATATGTTGAGACAGGTATAAGGACAGGGCAGATATGTTGAGACAGGTATAAGGACAGGGCAGATATGTTGAGACAGGTATAAGGGACAGGGCAGCTATGTGAGGACAGGTATAAGGACAGGGCAGATATGTTGAGACAGGTATAAGGACAGGGCAGATATGTTGAGACAGGTATAAGGACAGGGCAGATATGTTGAGACAGGTATAAGGACAGGGCAGATATGTTGAGACAGGTATAAGGACAGGGCAGATATGTTGAGACAGGTATAAAGACAGGGCAGATATGTTGAGACAGGGATAAGGACAGGGCAGATATGTTGAGACAGGTATAAGGACAGGGCAGATATGTTGAGACAGGTATAAGGACAGGGCAGATATGTTGAGACAGGTATAAGGACAGGGCAGATATGTTGAGACAGGTATAAGGACAGGGCAGATATGTTGAGACAGGTATAAGGACAGGGCAGATATGTTGAGACAGGTATAAGGACAGGGCAGATATGTTGAGACAGGTATAAAGACAGGGCAGATATGTTGAGACAGGGATAAGGACAGGGCAGATATGTTGAGACAGGGATAAGGACAGGGCAGATATGTTGAGACAGGGATAAGGACAGGGCAGACATGTCAAGTGGCCCCCTTCTACCTTTAGTGTTTCCTTCATGGTTCAGTGGTTCTCTAATCAACAGTCTCCAATCTATCTCCAACCAACAGATAAGAAGCTCCACATCCTGTCTCGTCCCCCTGAGTCTGACGGCCCTCTGGCCGCTCCTCGCCTGCCTGGGTTAGGGTTGGTGAATGATGGAGAGGAGGCCAGCCCTTCCCCTGGAGGAGGAGCGGCCCCCAGGGCCCCCGGGTTCACCCCTCAGGATGATGGGAGCAGCAACCACATCCTGGTGTACGTATCAGTTCTGGCTGCTGTGGTGCTGGGCCTGCTGCTCTACGTCGCCTACAAGTGGTGAGTTGACAGGAGACACGCTGCCGTCTCATTGGCTGCATCCTGATTCTCCACACTTGAAGCATTGCATTGGCTGGAGGGAGTTGTTCAATTGTTAAATGCATGAAGGGGTGGAGAATTGTTTGCAAACCTTTCGATTGCCGTCATGTATTTCTGTTATAGTTGTGATAAAAATGTTCCTGTTATGTTTAGTAACGTGTGTAAAAGTGCTTCCTCCCACCTCTCGTCAGCTGGACGTCGTATAAGCAGAAGCAGGCGTTGAGTAAAGCCCGTGCTGCAGAGCTGGGGACGTGTCCTGAAGGAGAGAAACTCCATAGTGACAGCGGCGTGTTCCTGGACTCACACAGCCTGCAGGATAGCCAACCAAGTAAAGGTAACAACAAACAGCCATCACAACACTACACCAGAATTCACTTCACTGCACTACACTTTTACTTGAGTGAGAACAGAAGCCCGAGTTAAATACATGTTCTAATCTCTCTCAATGTAGAGCACATTTAGCATTTATCAGACACTCTTATGCAGAACAACTTACAGACGGCTTTTCTTATTGTCTTTTCTCATCTATTCTAACTGTTGAATGGCCTTGTGACTGTCTGTGTCTGTGGTGTATTCCACCCCCAGGTAGTAAGAGGGACAGTAAGCAGGACAGCCGTCTGTACATCAACCTGCCCCCCCACAGACAGGAAGAGGTGGAGCGTCTGCTCCAGGAGGGGAGCGGGGGCCGCAGAGGCTCCTGGAGGACCCTGGGGGCCGCGCTGGGCTACGAGCCCGAGCAGATGGACCTGTTTGGGCACGGCGAGGCCCCTGTACACACCCTTCTCTCCAACTGGGCCCAGCAGGAGGGCTCCACTCTGGGACTTCTGTGCTCGGCGCTGGCCCGCATCGAGAGGCCCGACGTGGCTGCCGCCCTCACCTGCCCTGCCCAGGGGGTGTCTGTGGTCTGAGGGGGGAGCCATGTTTAGTCCCAAATTGCACCGTATTCCCTATATAGTGCACTACTGGTAAGCTAATGGTCAAAAGTAGTGCACTATGTAGTGTGCCACGCAGCCACAGAGCCTTCCTCATGAGCCTGATAAGACTGGGTCGCATTCATTAGGAACGGAAAACGGACTGAATCAGGGAGTGACGACCTGAACTTGAACCAATAAGAAATGTTTGTTTTTGTTTTCCGTTGCGAAACATACTGCTGCGGTGTGTACTAATGAATACGACCCTTGTGGACTTAGGAGAGGATGGATGGGGCAAACAGCCCTCGTTCTCTCCCAGCGGGATGGCATGGTATGCCAGGGGCGGTACTCTTGACGGCCCCATAATGCCTCAGACATTTGAACTGAAGAGGACAGTGGAAGTGTTGTTGCTGGTTCATTGGACTGGTTCATCCTCTATTGGAAATGTACAGTATATCCACCATTCTTCCAGTATATATATAGCTGTTTTTTTTTACCATACTTGTGTATAATCTGCCCAAGCGTTCTAGGAATGGCTATTTATTTGCAGCAATGTCAGAAGGAGCCACTCTCTTTCCTGATTTGTTTTGCAGCAATGTGAGGAGGATGCACAACAGCTGACTGTAACTAACTGAACAGGCATGGGAATGAGATACTCTGTAGAACATTCTTTACAACTATCAAATAAAGGCATTCTGTTCATGTTAACAATCAGTCGGGAATTTTAAGACCATTGTAAATATTTGATCATAGATTCATTGTAATATAGTGTTAGAAAGGTTTTCAAGCATGAAGGAGCAATCCCAAACATCTTTGACTGAGGCAACGTAGCATGCATGATGACACTCTCCCTCTCTCAGCCCTTAGCCACTCCATCTTAAAGACATTGGGAGGCCTCAAGTCAGTGATGTACTATCAGCATTGCTAATCACTGCCTCTCTCCTATCATGGTTTCTGGTGTGGCTGGCTATCCAGAACATTATCATTATGTAACAATCAGTCACTTATTCTTGTCTATATTCTAATGTCATGGTGTGTGTTTTTCTAAGATGTCGTTTCATATAATAAATGCTTTTGAAGGTGTGAGTGAGTGAGAGTCAAACGGTGCTCTCTGAGCTTGTTGTGTTACATGCTCTGACAAGTACAGTGGTTTCAGTCCTACCCGAACGTAAAAGCAAGCAGCTACCTGCTCTGTGCTAGTTTATTCTGAAGATAATCAATGGCCGTCTTTGTTTGTCTCAGTAACCTAACTGAACAGGGGTGTGACTTGTAACATAAATTAAACAAGTATGTGGTCATGTCAGAGGAAAGTATGGAAGACTTCCATTTACAGTTGAAGTCGGAAGTTTACATACACTTAGGTTGGAGTCATTAAAACTCATTTTTCAACCACTCCACAAATTTCTTGTTAACAAACTATAGTTTTGGCAAGTCGGTTAGGACATCTACTTTGTGCATGACACAAGTCATTTTTACAACAATTGTTTACAGACAGATTATTTAACTTATAATTCACTGTATCACAATTCCAGTGGGTCAGAAGTTTACATACACTAAGTTGATTGTGCCTTTAAACAGCTTGGAAAATTCCAGAAAATGATGTCATGGCTTTAGAAGCTTCTGATAGGCAAACGGACATCATTTGAGTCAATTGGAGGTGTACCTGTGGATGTATTTCAAGGCCTACCTTCAAACTCAGTGCCTCTTTGCTTGACATCATGGGAAAATCAAAAGGAATCAGCCAAGACCTCAGAAAAATATTTGTAGACCTCCACAAGTCTGGTTCATCCTTGGGAGCAATTTCCAAACGCCTGAAGGTACCACGTTCATCTGTACAAACAATAGTAAGCAAGTATAAAGACCATGGGACCACGCAGCCGTCATACTGCTTAAAAAGGAGACATGTTCTGTCTCCTAGAGATTAACGTACTTTGGTGCGAAAAGTGCAAATCAATCCCAGAACAACAGCAAAGGACCTTGTGAAGATGCTGGAGGAAACAGGTACAAAAGTATCTATATCCACAGTAAAACGAGTCCTATATCGACATAACCTGAAAGGCCGCTTAGCAAGGAAGAAGCCACTGCTCCAAAACCCCCATAAAAAACATTCTACGGTATGCAACTACACATGGGGACGAAGATTGTACTTTTTTACTTTTTGGAGAAATGTCCTCTGGTCTGATGAAACAGAAATAGTGTGGTTGGCCATAATGACCATCATTATGTTTGGAGGACAAATGGGGAGGCTTGCAAGCCGAAGAACACCATCCCAACCGTGAAGCACGGGGGTGGCAGCATCATGTTGTGGGGGTGCTTTGCTGCAGGAGGGACTGGTGCACTTCACAAAATAGATGGCATCATGAGGGAGGAAAATGATGTGGATATATTGAAGCAACATCTCAAGACATCAGTCAGGAAGTTAAAGCTTGGTCGCAAATGGGTCTTCCAAATGGACAATGACCCCAAGCATACTTCCAAAGTGGTGGGAAAATGGCTTAAGGACAGCAAAGTCAAGGTCTTGGAGTGGCCAACACAAAGCCCTGACCTCAATTCCATAGAACATTTGTGGGCAGAACTGAAAAAGCGTGTGCGAGCAAGGAGGCCTACAAACCTGACTCAGTTACACCAGCTCTGTCAGGAGGAATGGGCCAAAATTCACCCAACTTATTGTGGGAAGCATGTGAGGCTCAAGGCTACCTGAAACGTTTGACCCAAGTTAAACAATTTAAAGGCAATGCTACCAAATACTAATTGAGTGTATGTAAACTTCTGACCCACTGGCAATGTGATGAAAGAAATAAAAGCTGAAATAAATATTTCTCTCTACTATTATTCTGACATTTCACATTCTTAAAATAAAGTGGTGATTTTTACTCTGATTAAATGTCAAGAATTGTGAAAAACTGAGTTTAAATGTATTTGGCTGAGGTGTATGTAAACTTCCGACTTCAACTGTAACTCTCCCCATTAGTACTGAATCTGAAGAGACTTCCATTTAACTCTCTCCATTAGTGCTGAATCTGATACTTCCATTTAACTCTCCCCATTAGTACTGAATCTGAGGAGACTTCCATTTAACTCTCCCCATTAGTACTGAATCTGAAGACTTCCATTTAACTCTCCCCATTAGTGCTGAATCTGAGACTTCCATTTAACTCTCCCCATTAGTACTGAATCTGAGGAGACTTCCATTGAACTCTCCCCATTAGTGCTGAATCTGAAGAGACTTCCATTTAACTCTCCCATTAGTGCTGAATCTGAAGAGACTTCCATTTAACTCTCCCATTAGTGCTGAATCTGAGGAATATAATTTTATACTAGGAATAAATTAATTTGTTTTTCCACAGAATGATCAAAGGGCACATATGGAGATGTCATAATTTACAGTTATTACATGTTGGTCTTGAATCATAATACAACTCTTTATGACAGTTTTATTAAATACTCCTCAATAAAACCACTTGATGGCTCACAGTTAAGAGGTTTGGATTTAGAAGGGTATTTAAATGGTTTGGGGCAGAGACAGTATTAGGAGGGTATTTAAAGGGTTTGGGGTAGAGACAGTATTAGGAGGGTATTTAAAGGGTTTGGGGCAGATACAGTATTAGGAGGGTATTTAAATGGTTTGGGGCAGATACAGTATTAGGAGGGTATTTAAAGGGTTTGGGGTAGAGACAGTATTAGGAGGGTATTTAAATGGTTTGGGGCAGATACAGTATTAGGAGGGTATTTAAAGGGTTTGGGGCAGATACAGTATTAGGAGGGTATTTAAAGGGTTTGGGGTAGAGACAGTATTAGGAGGGTATTTAAATGGTTTGGGGCAGATACAGTATTAGGAGGGTATTTAAAGGGTTTGGGGCAGATACAGTATTAGGAGGGTATTTAAAGGGTTTGGGGCAGATACAGTATTAGGAGGGTATTTAAAGGGTTTGGGGCAGATACAGTATTAGGAGGGTATTTAAATGGTTTGGGGCAGATACAGTATTAGGAGGGTATTTAAAGGGTTTGGGGCAGAGACAGTATTAGGAGGGTATTTAAAGGGTTTGGAGCAGATACAGTATTAGGAGGGTATTTAAAGGGTTTGGGGTAGAGACAGTATTAGGAGGGTATTTAAATGGTTTGGGGCAGATACAGTATTAGGAGGGTATTTAAATGGTTTGGAGCAGATACAGTATTAGGAGGGTATTTAAAGGGTTTGGGGCAGATACAGTATTAGGAGGGTATTTAAAGGGTTTGGGGCAGATACAGTATTAGGAGGGTATTTAAAGGGTTTGGGGCAGATACAGTATTAGGAGGGTATTTAAAGGGTTTGGGGCAGATACAGTATTAGGAGGGTATTTAAAGGGTTTGGGGCAGAGACAGTATTAGGTAAAAGTCTTCACCCAAACTATTTTTAAAGATATGCTTTCCCTTTCCTTAAGATTCCTGCTCCCTCCCTCCAGTCCCTCCCTCCAGGACTTCTGCTCACTCTGTTCTCAGCTGAAATCTGTTCATGATTTCTCTCTGTCTTTACTCCGTGCTCTAAGTGAGAGCAGGCCTGCGTCTCTCTCTAGCAGGGCCCGGGACAGGCAGCGTTCCATGATTTCTCTCTGTCTTTACTCCGTGCTCTAAGTGAGAGCAGGCCTGCGTCTCTCTCTAGCAGGGCCCGGGGCAGGCAGCGTTCCATGCCGTCATGCACACCAGACGCTCCAGCTTAACTGCGGTCTGGAGAACACAAGCATGGGGCTGCGGAATGCACATTAACTCAGAGTGGGATGGGGCTGAGGGGGGGAGGGTGGGGGTGGAGGTGAGGGAGGGACCCGATACCCTATTTAGTGCACTTCTTTTGTCCAGATCCCTGTGGGTCCCATTTGCCATTTAGGGTGCCATTTGGGATGCATGTTAGAGGCTCTCTGCCAGAAATGCTCCATACGCACAAAAAGCTAATTTCTCTAAATGTTTTGGCACAAATTTGTTTACATCCCTGATAGTAAGCACTTCCTCTTTGCCAAGATAATCTATCCACCTGACAAGTGTGGAATGTCAAGAAGCTGATTAAACAGCATGACCATTACACAGGTGCACCTTGTGCTGGGGACAATAAAAGGCCACTCTCAAATGTTCTGTTTTGTCACACAACACAATGTCACAGATGTCTCAAGTTTTGAAAGAGCGTGCAATTGGCACGCTAACTGCAGGAATGTCCACCAGAGCTGTTGCCAGAGAATAGAATGTTAATTTCTCCAACGTGGTTAAACGTGGTTTAAGAGAACAACCGCAGACTACATGTCCATGCATTGTGTAGGTGAGTGGTTTGCTGTTGTGAACAGTGCCCCATTGTGGCGGTGGGGTTAAAGTACGGGCAGGCATAAGCTACGGACAACGAACACAATTGCATTTTATTGATGGCAATTTGAATGCATAGAGATACCGTGACGAGATCATGAGGCCCATTGTCGTGCCATGTTTCAGCATGATAACGCACGGCCCCATGTCGCAAGGATCTGTACACTATTCCTGGAAGCTGAAGATTTCCCTGTTTTTTCATGTCCTATATACTCACCAGACATGTCACCCATTGAGCATGTTTGGGATGCTCTGGATCGATGTGTACGACAACATGTTCCAGTTCCCGCCAATATCCAGCAACTTTGCACAGCCATTGTAGAGGAGTGGGACAACATTCCACAGGCCACAATCAACAGCCTGATACACTATGCGAAGGAGATGTTTCGTGCTGCATGAGGCAAAAATGGTGGTCACACCAGATACTGGCTGGTTTTCTGATCCATGCCCCTATCTTTTTTTTTAATGGTATCTGGGACCAACAGATCAGTGGCGGCTCCTCAGAGGAGGAAGGGGAGGACCATCCTCAGTAAATTTCATAAAAATAAAAATGTTAAGACATTGAAAAAGTTTACCTTTTTAGATAAAACTACACTAAATATATTCACGTCACCAAATAATTGATTAAAACACTGTTTGCAATGAAGGTCTACAGTAGCCTCAACAGCATTCTGTAGGGTAGCACCATGGTGTAGCCGGAGGACAGCTAGCTTCCGTCCTCCTCTTGGTACATTGACTTCAATACAAAACCTAGAAGGCTCTTGATTCCCACCCCCTTCCATGGATTTACACAGTAATTATGACAACTTTCAGAGGTCGTCCTCCAACCTACCAGAGCTCTTGCAGCATGAACTGACATGTCCACCCAATCAAAGGATCAGAGAATTAATCTAGAGCTAGCTAGCACTGCAGTGCATAAAATGTGGTGAGTAGTTGACTCAAAGAGAGAAAGAAAATAGTTGAACAGTTGTCAACAAATTAATTTATTCAAAAATGAAGGAGAAGCAAGAGAGCGTGTGTCATTCTTTTTCACTTTCAGTTTCACTTACTTAGCAAATGCAGATGGCTAGTTTAGCCTATTCAAAACACCCTGCTCGAACAGAGGGATGCCATGTTAGCTAGCTGACCATGACTACCCAACACATCTCTTCCAAGTCAAGGTAAGCTTTTAGTTGTATTAAGTTATTGCCACTGGACGGCGGTGTAACTGCTTACTGACTATACACCCTAACGTTACTACATGATTGTAGCGGGTTTACTAAGGCATTAGTTCTATTAGCTGTTGACTAGGACATTACTTTAGCTAATACGATGTAGGCTGTGTGTGGCGGTTATGACACGGTTTGGTTTAGAAAGGTTTTTTCGCCTGGTCACACAAACGAAGGGAAAAGTTTGAGGGAATACGTGGCTGCTCTGACACTGAACTGTGTTTATGCGTGATCAGTAGTGTATTCATTCCGCCTCTTCTGTTGAAAAACGTTTCTTAAAGGAAAGCAAACGAAACAGGGATACAAATTCCATGAATTTGTCCAATAGAAACTCTCGTTTGCAACTGTTGGACTAATGACTACACCCTAGATCAGCTAGATGCAGGCAAGTGTGTGCAAGGCAGTATTTAATGTGTCACTGTCTTACATTTTTATCTCGACCTGTGTGCACCTACGTTGGAAACTTTCATTCATTGGCTAGGTTGTAGCAACCTCATGATGGGTATAGAGAACATTTGACTATCCTGTAGTAGCCTAAACCTATCGACGTTACATTGAACTGGGCGAATGGAAGATAAATGACAGTCATCCAATATGCTGTAATAGAAATAAGGTCATGCTCATGAAAAGAAAAGTGCTCCCTCATAGTGCACTGACCGCCACTGTAACAGATGCATATCTGTATTCCCAGTCATGTGAAAGCCATAGATTGGCACCTAATGAACTGATTTCATCATATGAACTGTAACTAAGTAAAATATTAGAAATGGTTGCATGTGGCATTTATATTTTTGTTCAGCATACACATTTCAAATCAGTAAACAGGGCATCTACATCTTGTCAAAAGTAGTGCACTAAATAGGGAACAGGGTGCCATTTGGGATGTAGCCAGCATCCTGTATTGAAGGGGTAAGTACATAAACAGTGGAAACGGGGATTGGGTGGTATGCAGGTACTTCTCATTTGGTTCTGGGTAAACTCTCTAGAAATGTTTCAATAGTGTGCAAGGTGAAAATGGAATACACATTTTTACAAAAACTTTATTTTTCTTTTAAAATGTTTGTACACCCAGTATGACAATGTGCTTGCACAGTACTTACAGTAGAGTTGGGGTGAAACTCATTTTGTACATACCAAAAAAAATAAAAATAAACATCTGTCTCATAACACAAACAGAAAAATGCTGCAACCCCCACCACCAAAATAAAAAAAATCAAACAAGAGAGGCTGTGAATGGGTGGAATCCTGGCTTTAGCTTACAGAGGAAGGGGGTGTTGAGTTGAGCTGCTGGAGCAGACAGGGGAAGTCACTTCGACCCTCCCCCTTCATTCACCTGTGTTTGGTATACTTATAACCTGGCAATAGCTCGGTGTATCACGGACCAACAGTCCATCCTTTTACAAAGACTCTGCTTACCTAAACATGCTCAAACTATTTCTCAATATATTCACATATGAAGCACTATAATACATGTGTGTGTTTGAACATGGTTTTAATGCAATTTAAATGGTGGTGTGAGTTACCCAAATGATCAACGACCCGGTAACCCTGACGACAGGACACAAACCTTGTTACCCCGGAGACTAAGGAGTAAAACAGCTTGTGTAGCAACAAGACGACAACACATTCTGTGATGCCCGTCTAAAGGAATTATAATAGTAAAAAAAGAGAAAGACAAGGTGAAATAGAGTTAAAATTACAACGCTACACCCCATTGTGGGGGGGGGGGGTAGTTGAAACAGAACGAGGTACAGACTGACTGACACACAAGCATCATGTGTGTCTGATAGCATCCAAATCCTGTTCACTTCATAGTACAAGTTCATTAAAGACAAAAACATTGATCAGTTTCCCCATCCCCTGCTGTTCCTTATTCACCACTAAGTCCTCTTGAAGGCCCTGTCTGTCTGTCTGTCTGTCTGTCTGTCTGTCTGTCTGTCTGTCTGTCTGTCTGTCTGTCTGTCTGTCTGTCTGTCTGTCTGTCTGTCTGTCTGTCTGTCTGTCTGTCTGTCTGTCTGTCTGTCTGTCTGTCTGTCTGTCTGTCTAACCCACTACTTGATACAGTCAGACGAGTAGGCGGACTGAAGAGAACAAGCTCCATAATAAAGTTCATTCTTCAATTTTTGTAAAAAATAAAATAAAAATATTTACTCAGGGAGGGAGCATTGGAACATGGACTATGTCCCAAATGAACACTATTCCCTACATAGAGCTCTCGTCTAAAGTAGTGCACGCTAGGATTCCCCTATGGGCCCTGGTCTAAAGTAGTGCTCTATATAGGAAATAGGGTGCTATTTGGTAAGCAGCCATGGAGGAATTCAGTCAGAACGATAGAACCGAACCCAGCCTCCACCCCAACAAAACCCAGCCTCCATCCCAACCGAACCCAGCCTCCATCCGAACCGAACCCAGCCTCCATCCGAACCGAACCCAGCCTCCATCCAAACCGAACCCAGCCTCCATCCAAACCGAACCCAGCCTCCATCCGAACCGAACCCAGCCTCCATCCGAACCGAACCCAGCCTCCATCCGAACCGAACCCAGCCTCCATCTGAACCGAACCCAGCCTCCATCCGAACCGAACCCAGCCTCCATCAAGCATTCATATAACAGAGGCTCCGGAGGATTGTGGTCTGAAGGCAGGGAGGGCTTGGAGAGTAGAAAGCTTGGACTATCACAGCCCAGCTAAAAGCAGCACCAGATACCCTAGTCAAGTCAATGGCTGGCTTGGGGGGTGTGGCAGGCGGGCGCACCAGAGGAAAGCCAGTCATATGGAAAAACAGAGATTTTGTCTTTCTTTACACTGTTCCATTTTGACCAGTTAATTACCACTGCTGGACTTCATACAGCAACATCCCAACAGTGGAAAAACATTGAAGAGTCATTTAAAATGATGTTATGTCCGAGTCTTTCATGAATCCTTTTCAGACAAGGGAGGAAGAGTTCTGAAGAGAATATGTAAATAAGATTTGAAAACATTGTTAGTTAGGTAAGAAAGTTAAACTGGAAAAAATGTAGAAAGCTAACATGATAGTGACACTATAGGTTAATGTAGCACCCCTCTCTGGGTCTGAGTGCCAAACAGCACCCTATTCCCTACATAGGGCACATAGAGAATAGGGTGCTAGTTGAGACGCAGCCTAGGTGTCGCACACTTCTCTGTGGACACTTCACCTGGAGCCTCCGCCCCTTGGGAGACACCTCCCTCCTCGTCATGATTCTCGCCCCCCTCCCACTAGTCCC